>NC_136245.1:3580000-3582500 GCF_053564925.1 Oryzias latipes
ATGGATTTTGTTTTCAAATAATCCAATTTCTTGATAAGTTAAATGATAAATATCATAATAAATAATATTCCAAATTAATGTGGTTCTTTTCTATGTTTTGCGCTGGCTGTAGTTGCATAACGAGATTTGTTTACTGTTTAGTTTATTCTATTTATTAAGTGGTTTTTATTGTGGCTACAGGAATTTTCAATGTGCAATGCAAAGCTGGATTCTGCATCGTAAAATGGTTCATGAGGGGTTGAGTGATACAAACGTAGCTCTACTGAAGGCCCAGGTGTTTAATACACAGTCCGCCACTGTAAGAACTGGGATTTGAACCTCTTGTTGTGAGGTGAAGGGGAAACCACTGCCCCTCTATGCAGCCCAACTTGATAATATGCTTCCAGTAGTTCAGTATTATAGAATCAAAGATGTTTGCAACTCTGGGCAGCTGAGATTGGGACAGAGTAGATTGATTGACAGGTCTACAGCCTATCAGGAGCCAGAATATTATTCACCGCAGGAACAAAAAAATATGCAAAAGGGCACAAATCTGTAAGACAACAAGACAAGGCAAAAAGTGAATCAAGACGTAACAAGTAAACACTAGTTTACATGTTGACATGAATACGAGGGGTGAAGGAAAGGATTGATCCGGCGATATATTTCATTTGGTGACAATTATACCGATTTAAAATGCTGTCAGACGATATTTATTGAATTATTTATGAACGTCCTTCAGCGTCTGACTCTTGATTTTCCACTTAAACTCCTGACCGCTAGATGGCAGCACCACACACTGAGTCTTTTTGGTCGCGGCGATTCCATTCTGTTTTGTTTTTTTCTTGTACTGAAAAATATTTTGTAGTGGAAATCAGACAATGTTGACTGTTCCTGTTAAGAACAAACATATTTTAATTTACCAAAATAAAAGCACCATGACTTTGCCTGGGTAAAAGCAACTTATATATGAGATACAGTTGCAGTTCATAACATTGTGATCATTAAATAAACAGAATTTTACAATTCTATTACAATGAAAGACATATTGATATTTAGGTGGAGTTATTTTTCTAAGTCAAAATCTTCAAAAAACATAGAAAAATTGTTCTGGAACCGTCTGTGTCGTATCTCAGTACTCTTGTCTATTGTTATGTGGCGACCTTTCTTGTCTTTTTTCACTCCTAATGAATACCATAAAAAACTTTTCAAAATTATATCAATTAAAGCGTAAATCTCACTCTATAGATCCTGTACTTTATATAGGGGCGCTGTGAAAAGCACTTATTGGCTTTATTTTGTATTTTCTGAAAGGATTTTTCTTTTTTTGCAGCATTTTCAAAAAAATCCCTCAGACGAAATGAAGCAGGAAGACGAACCTTCATGGAGGTGAAGTTCCTCTGCCTGTCGAACACAAACTCCATCTCCACGTGACCCTGAGTTCCCTGCGAGTCGTTCCTCCAGCCCAGGTAGTCGTACCCGGACCACACCTGCTTCTCGTGGGTCAACAGGAAGTCGTCCATGCCTACCACGCCGTCCGTCAGCTGGCCGAGCCCCCCGAACAGCTTCCTGTTGGGTAAGACGTGCATGAGTCTCGTGCACGAGAGCGAGGAAGCTGCAGTTACAGCAGAATCAGGGCGGGGACTGGCCTTCTCTCATGCGTTCCGTCATAAATAGAGTCATTCAGGCTGGCGGGGGGATAACCGGGGGGCATCATGAGCTGACCTTCAGGGGCGCTGTATGAAATCAGCCCGTCTGCAAAAACGTTACATTTTCATGGAGCATGAAAGCGTGCAGTGATGAAGAGGAGGCTCTGAGCCTCCGTCAGCCGTGGGTCCTACCATGCCAGGGACAGCCGTACAGCTCAACCCGCATGCAGACGGTGGAGGACAGCTCTGTGACTGGGATGAGGCGCACATAGCGGGCGATGATGGAGGGATGAAGCTCTTTGTAGACTATGGCATAGGTGTTTTTGTTTCCCTCTATCACCTGCATGATGCCACAAATGAAATATACGCATGATGAGAGGAAAGACGCCCCACACTCTCCACAAAACAGAGTAAAATTTAGAAATGTAACAGCTAGTTTTTTAGTTCTAAAATGATAGACAAGACATAAAAACTACCAGATGAAAAAACATCTTTAGCAGAGCTCTTTAAGGCCAAAAGGAAGCGTTTGGTTTCATGTCATTTCCTATGATAGAATTCTACATAATGATAAACTCTGGTGGAAAAATGAGAGGAAACTCTTCTCCTCCTTGGCTCCACGGCTCACGCTGCCCTTCCTGGACCTTCGTCTTCCTGCTCTTTAGTGTTGGGGTCCCTCACCGTGTTTCCCTGACGGTTTTTCCACGCCTTCCACGTCAGCCCGTCTCTGCTGTAGTTGAGGCGGTACGCTCGGGCAAACTCCTTCCCCAGGCCTCTGGCGTAGCGGCCCTGAGTCCCGACCAGCGTGAGGAAGGTGAGCACGCTCAGGTCCACCTGAAACGAAAACACAGACAGAAGCTCATGCTCTGCTCTTC
>NC_136245.1:9347500-9425000 GCF_053564925.1 Oryzias latipes
GGAATCTCCATGATCATGGGTGTGGTGGCGAAACCGTTTCCCATGCTGCACTGGGACAGAGCCTGTTGCTGTGGTGGTGGGGGAGCTGAGGGTGGGGGTTGAGGGTTGGGGGCTTGCTGCTGAGGAGGCGGTTGAGGGACCTTTTTTTGTGCCTGCGGCTGCTGGTTGGTGCTGGGGGGTCTCTCAATCACGCCACAGCTCTGCGGGGACTTGATTCCACAGTTTGGCGTATTGGAGGGTGGTGGGGGTGGCGGCGGCTGGGGCACTATGTTGTTGCTGCCCGGTCCACTAGCGGGGCCCGGTCCAGTCTGCTGGATAAGGCTGCAGCTGCCCATGCCGAGCGGGGGCCCCCCGTTTCCTGTGGAAGACGCCAGACTGGGCGCTTGGACGAATGAGCAGCTGTTGGACTGAGCAGAAGAGGACGGAGGGGCGGAACTGGAGGAAGAGGACGAGGACGAGGACGAGGACGAGGACGAAGCCGAGGGAGCACCTGCGACTACGGAAGCCGCCATTACCCCTCCGTTCCCCCCGTTGCCTGTTCCGCCGCCCCCTCCGCCCATGGTGGAGTCGTAGCTGCTGGGGTTGTCGTAGTTCTCTGTAGTGCTTTCTATGCTGCCCAGGTCGCTGAAGCCGCTGTCCACCACCTGCTGGGAGTGGTCCGAAACAGACGGCACGTCCATCATGGGAGAAGTCTCTATGTTCTGCTGGGAGGGGGCCGACAGAGAGCCAGGATGTTCAGGCGTGATCTGGGTGTAGCCACCTACGGCACCGCCGCCGCTACCGGCGCTGGGGCCTGTGGGGCCCGGCGTTCCTCCTCGCTGCCCAGCAGGAGTCGTTTCCACGATGCCGGGGGGCAGCGCCGGGCTGTTGACTGAGCGAACAGACTGACTGGGCAGGGGGGGCACCGGTGGGTTGGGGAGGGGGCTGCTGTGCTGCGACGCCCCACAGTCCTCCACCAAAGACAAGGCCTCCTCCTCTGCCTCCCCCGCGTGGCTGTAGCTCTGCAGCGTGCGGCAGGCGGCCAGCGTCTCCTCGCAGTCTTGGTAAGCGCCGTGGTGGGGCTGCGGCTCGCCCTCTTCCTCCTGAGCCTCCCCTTGGGTCAGGGACCGCACAGCCTGCATGGTCTCCAGATCCAGCTCGTTGGAGTGGTGGTGCGGGTGGTGTTGGTGATGGTGGCCCAGCTCCTCTTTGAAGTCGGCGTGCTGGTGGGGGTGCTGGGTCTCCATCAACAGCGTGATGTCCTTGTCGTCCGGGTGCAGCTGCAGAGGCTCAGAGGGAACAGACATGGCTGTGACCGTCTCCACTGCAGCGGCGGCTGCAGCCGACTCCTCCTGCTCCCGGCGCCGCCTCTCTTCCTGCTGAGGATCAGCTGAGGAGGGTTGACCTTTGGGCTGCTGCGCTTCCTCCTCCCCTTCTTCCTCCTCCTCCTCCTCCTCCTCCTCCTCCTGCTTGCTGACGCGGTCCCGGGCCACGCTGTTCTCCATGTCTAAAAAAGCCTCGCCTGCTTGTGGTTCCTCTTTCACCGGAGGCGAGTTCGCTTGTGAGGCGGGCTCATCCTCCTCTTCGTCGTCGTCTTCGTCATCGTCCGAAGGTTGACTTTTCCTCTTCTTGTTGCCACTGCTGCTCTTGTCTTCTAAGTGTCCATCTCCTTCATCATCAGCGTCGTGGTCTTCGCTCCGCCTGCTTCCTGCTCCTGCTGCGACCGCCGCCCGCCTGCCGCTTCCTCCACCTCCGCAATCTTCCTCCTCCTCCTCCCTGTCCTCGTCATCGTCTTCCTCCCTGTCACCCACATCAGCATCCTGAGGTCGTGACTTCAGAGCGCGTGCTCCCAAATTTGAAGAGGGGGAGAGCATGGGGCGGGACGGAGCTTGACTGGGTTTGTCTTCTCCCCAATTCCTCTCAGCATCTTCATCTTCTTCATCATCCTCTTCTTCGTCTGGTTCGGACGTCGGGGAGTGTTTAGGGGCAGCCAGTGGGGGCTGGTGAAGGCCACGGTTCTTGGGCGGTCTCCCCCGCCTTTTAGGCACCTTCAGCTCAGCGGGCTTGGAGAAGAAGTCCTCTTCGTCGTCAGAGTCTTTCGATTTGTCGTCTCCGTCGGCGCCGGCTCTGCCGGCCCGCTTGGTCGCGTCGTCTTTGTGCTGCTCAAGCGACCTTTGTCTGTCCTTGTCCTGCCTCTCAGTCTCCTCCTGCGCCCGCTGCAGGTACCAGCTCCGGGGTTTGCGACCCGGCTTCATTTTGATTTTGGGCTGTTCGGGGTCCCCGCCGGCGCCGAGGCCATCTCCAGACGTTTGATGGCTGAACGCCTCGCTGGGTGATTTTTCGGGTCCTTGTTTCTTCCACTGCAGCGGTTTGCGGCTCTTTCCTTTTGGCCAACCCTTCTTCTTCTTGACTGGGACATCCGCGTTGGCCATTTGTGACGGAGCTGCAGCCAGAGAAGCTACAGGCTTCAGCATTGGTGTGAAGTCTGAGGAGGAAACGTGACAGAGTTAGTTAGAAGGTCGACTTCAGGTACACCTACAAGGTTACAGGGGCCAGCCCTCCTACCATCTTCCTCTGAGTCGGAGAAGTTGGAAAGGCGGCCTCTCTTCGAAGGAGGGTCAGATAACATCAGGGCGGATCTTGCAGGGGGATAGCGGCGCATCGGGTGCCCCAGGGAGGGCTCCTCTTCCAGTCGGGGCATGGGCCGCTCAGAGTCAGAGTCCACAAAGGGCTCATCCAACACCTCTGTGGTTTCAGAGATGGTCTCCGTTACCACGCTGCTCTGAGGGTGGCTGCGACTGCGAAAACGAGGCCTCTTCAGGGGCTTCTGGGCACAAACACAGTGGATTAATTCCACTTCTTACCAGCTGCAGCCAAAAACATGAAGGAGGAGGTTCTTACCTTGCATTTGAGCCCCATGGCTGTCTTTGTGAGGATGGGTGGGGAGCACGCTCTGTTCTCCTCCTCATCTTCATCCTCCTCCTCTTCGCTACTTTCACTGAAGTGGCTCCGTCGGACCGGCAGCGCATCGCTCAACCGGGACATCACAGAGAGCGGCATCAGACCCTCCCCGTCTGCCAGTCTGGGCTTTGGGCCTCTCTTTTTTCTGGGGGGGCGGCCCCTCCGGGTGGGGGTTACGGAGGGGTGCCTGGCCATGTTGAGTCCCTGAAAGGCTGGAGAGTCCGCTTGATGGTCCAAGGAGAAAAGGGATGGAGGGCTCCTGGAGCTCGACGACGGTTTCCCCTCCACCGTGGTTTCCTCGTCTTCGTCGTCCTTGTCGTCCATGGGCCGCATTTTGGATGGGCGCCCCACGCGTGGGCTGTTGTTCAGTTTGCCCCAAGGCCAGTTTTTGGGTGGGCGGCCGCGCGGCCGGCGCTCTCCGTTTGCTGGCAGAAAGGGCCGCGGGTGATCGGACAGAGCTGCTTGAGAGCGGACGGGAGGGGAAGCCGGAGAGCTTTGACTTACAGGAAACCCCAAAAACCCCTTCCTTTCCTCTTCCTCATCGTCTTCATCCTCCTCGTCCTTGGTTCTCGCTTGCTGGATTTGCCAGGCGGACGAAGAAAAGTTGTGGCTCGGTTTGACCTGGTTACAGATCAAAACAAACGCCGTCAAAATGAAAGATGAGGCACTACAAAAGCATTTTTGTCGTGGTCGCAGACTCAAACCTACATCCTTGCGACTGTCCCCCTCTGGTCCCTCTTCGTCCTCATCATCGTCGTCTCCGTCGGCGTCAGAGACCACCGTGTTTGTCACGATGACTGGAGTCCAGCGAAGGCACTCAGGGTCCACCTCCAGCTGTCGTGGCCGCGCCTTCAAGCGGGCCATGTGGTTGGCCACAACCTTGTCCCTTCGCACCAACACAAGTCTGAGGAGGAAAACCATGAAGTTATTTCAAAATAAAGGTCAAAAGTCAGGCGACTTTGGGATTTTGTGTCAACCTTTCATGTGAGCTTTTATGTGCTAATGTAGAGGCTGCAGCATCTTTGTTCTCAGAGTAATGTGACAAAAACGAATTTAAAAACACAGCTGTGGTCCTGACCCGTCTCCTCGCTGTTCCAGCATGCCCAGGCTGTGCAGGCTGGAGGTGATGTCCTGCGGGCAGATCCCTGTCATTTTGCTAAGCTGCCGGATGCTGATCTGTCGGTCCCGCAGCTCGTGAAGACACTCCAGCACAACGCTGCGCCAGTAGGCCATGTAGGACAGCCGGCCCAGGTCGGACAGAGGCTTCTCCGGAGATCCGGGCTGCCCCTCCCGCTTCGACAGCAAGTAGCCTGAAAGGAAACGTAAACCAAAAGCAGATTAAATGAAAAATCTTCTTTTTTTTTTTTATAAGAGACTTTTTCAGCTATGAGTGATGAGTTTGAGGTTAGAAATCGTACTGAAGTCGATGAGGAAGCGCCCATAGCCCTGGCGCTGGTACTGCGGAAGAATCATGATGCATGATACATTGTATTTCTGCTGACAGTGCTTCTCCTGAGGGAAAAAAAAGACAAATGATTATTTCAAACATACAGAAAGTGTTAATGTTGTTTATTTAAGTCTTTCAACAAGCCTTTGCGCTCGTGGTTGTACCTTGGAGAAGTAGCCCACAAGATGGCAGCCCTTGCTGTCGTTCTGCGTGAGGACGTAGAAAAGGAACGGCTCCACGTCGTAGTACAGGGTCTTGTGGTCCAGGAACAGCTTGGCCAACAGGCACAGGTTCTGACAGTAGATTGTGCTCACATTTCCGTCCACCTAGTCGGCAGGGAAAACAGGCATCAGTTAACAACACATGGAACGTCTGGCAATCCCAAAGGTGAGAAAGGATTTTAAAAACGACAAGAGCTGCGCTTTAGAGAAAAAGATCAGACTGAGGCCCGCAGGACTCGACCGTTCTCCACACCTCAAACACGGAGACGTCGTCTTTCCTGTAGATCTCATTGGCAGGAGGGTGGAACCAGCTGCACTTCTTCATGTGCTGGTAGAGGATGCTGCGACTCTTCATGTAGCGCAGGCAGAACTCGCACAAGTACAGCTTTGGAAGTCTAGAATGACAGAAATGCAACACCATGGAGAAACAGTAGGGGGAGCATTTTGAAGTCTTTTGCAGAGACGTCCAACCTTAAGTATTTGACTAAGTAGTTCTGGCTGTTAGGTGGTGTAACACAGTGATCCCCAACCGTATTCAGGCCACAGACCGGATTGTGTCAGACACTTTTCACAGACTGGTCTATTTTTTTTATTTTGCCCATAGTTTCATATTATGCATTATTATCATGGTGTGTGCGATCAACTGTCACAATAAATCCACATTTACAGTAATAACTGATGGTTTTTCTGTTAAAGGAAACTTCTTTTTTTTTTTTTTTTAATTTGACTTCAAAGGCTCTTCTTTTTCCTTACAGACTCTTTTCTGCCAAAAGAAACTTTCCAAATGTTTTTTTTTTTTGCTAACTTTTCTAGCTTGGGGGGTTTTAATTTGGCAAACGGCGCAGCCGCTTTAAGAAAGCAGTGGATGCCTTTTTGACACGTGACAGAGCGACGAAAGAGTCAGATGTCATTAAACTTCCTTCAGAATGAGATAGTAAATAAAACAGAAAAACGTTTTTCTTTTTGGTGTGTGGCCCTTTACATCTCACGGACCGGCAGAGGTCCGTGACACCCCCTCCTCCCCCCTGGGTTAACAGACCTGTTCACTAACAGCTTTGTGTTGATGTGCAGTTTTGAAGTATGTTAACTTACCTGCTGTATTCCTGCGGGTAGGGAGATGAATACCAAGTCTGGATTTCAAACTTGCCAAACTCGATGACGGCTGGGCAGCGCATCTGAGGGTCAGGCGGACCCGTCACGCCCACTTTCTGTTGGGGTTGAGCATGAATATGAGGATGGGGAAAACAGGGAAATGAACATTTCCCTGGAGCCTCTTCACAGCATTGTGGTAAGATTTATGACAAACACGTAACTCTGAATCACTGCCACTAAGCCTGGATAATCACGCTGACCTTTCACAGTTCAATAGCTGGCAGAACGCCCACCTTCGCCTGACTTTACTGCAGCACATAAGCCTCTGACATCAAGGTAATTCATTTATTTAGTGCGCTTAAACTGTCAGGCCTCTGTGTCTTTCCGATCTTGCCGTATTTCCTATCAGTCATGAGAAGAATGCCAAACTCAAAAGAGTTCCTGTGGCAAAGCAGCTGTCCTTGTTATCTGGATCAATTATCCATGCTGAATCCAACAGCTGATCTGTGTCTTTGCAGAGAAAAACCTGCGATCCAACTTGACTTCCTGTCACCTCCTGCTCTTTCAGATGCCGTTTTCCTGTCTAAAGCCAGATGCTGCTTTGTTCCTCCTCGGTTCACTCGGCGTACCTGTAACGCCAACTCCTGGATGTGTCGGAACAGCTCGATATCCTTCTCCGTCAGGTTCTCGTGGCCGGGGAGTTTGTCGTCGTCTTCCCGCCAGTCGCTGCCATCCTGATTGTCTGGACATCAAAGGAAATGAAGGCAAAGCTGATGAACGGGAGGTCGGTTTAAGCTAACCATGTTTGGCCAATGCTAGCTTAAAATGATTATCCAGAAACTGCAGAATTTAAAACACATTCTTTTGTCCTGTTTTGCGTTTCTTCTGCCAATTTTGCTCATTTGGAAATCAAAATGTTCTCTTGCTTCATTTAAAAGGATTAGCAAAAAGAAGTTTGAATAAAACAAACAATGCTGACTGAAGCTCCTTCTTTCCTGTGTGATCACAGCGTTTGACTTCCTGTTGCCGTAAACACAGCCGAGGGTTTGGTACATGGGGTTCTGATGAGGGGAAAACTTCAGAAAAAGTGCTCACCCTCACCTCCCCTGTCGTCCCCTTCTCCTTTGCGACTCGCTTTCTTTCGAATGCGACACTGCTGCGAGTAGTCAACCACCTCCTGGCGGGCCTTGCGGCCCTCCGGCGACGGCGTGAAGAACTTGGTGAGGGCGTCGATGAGGCCCTTGGTCTTGCTGTTGTAGCGCAGGCCGCTCTGCTCGTCGTCGCCTCGCATGGAGAAGAGCAGCCGGTCGTCGCCCGGGTACCCCTCACAGGAGGAGCTGGAGGAGGAGTTCGCCGAGACCGACCGCTTCCTGCGGCCGCGCCCCCCAAGCTTCTTGAAGGGCCGCCCCGGCCTGTGGGAGATAGATCAGAGAACCCTGAACTCCTGCAGAGGTATGAAGCTGCATCCCTTCAGCAGTTTATTCGCACTCGGATGTGACAAGTGCATGAACCTGGCTCCGTACCTGGACTTTGGCCGGCCCAGAGGTGCGTTGTAGCGCCGTTTGATCTGCGCCGCCTTTTCGTGTAAAAGAGTCTTTCCTTTTTTCCTGGGTTGGCAGATTTGGCAAATCCACATACCTGGGACAGAAAAGGGGGAAAGAAAACCCTCAGGTCATCCACCGCAAAGAAAAGCGAGATATGAAAGTATTTCTGCAGCAGATCAGAACTGGACTAAAGCGGCCAGTGGCGTTATACGAGGCGCTAACGGCCCTTGCCGCCCCATTTTGACCCGCCCTTACTGCCTGAACGGCTGCTGCACACCCTTCAATCTCCCCTTCGCCCTTTGCCATCCTGGTGAGAGATGCATGTGCCAAATTCATAATAAATAAATAAATAAATGCCACTTTTCTGTAGATTTTATTTCCATAGCAACAATCTTTTTTTGATCGCCTGGGGTTCCCAAAGGTTACATGTAATTAAAAATTAATTTTTGGATTTCCTTGACAATGGAAGTATTTGTTAGCCACGCCCACATTCCTAAATGTTCATACTGTATATTGTTGAGCTTGAATAGCCAGGGATTCTTTCACTTTTCAGAGTTTGCCTTCCAAAGCTGTTGAAAATCTACAAACTTTGAAACCAACATTTGTTTTCACTGTAGCTTCCAGAAGATGCTCGAGGAGTTAGGAGGCGAGAGAATGAAATCCCTAGGAGGAGTTTAAATTTGTAAAAGCCACTAAAGGTGATCTTTTGTTAAGTCAAGATGGTAGCCTCTGGCTGAGGTCAAAGGTCAAAACAATAGATCTGACGGCGCCTGTCTGAAATTTTGTGAAGATCCCTTAAGCAGAACTTTTTTTCCTCATTTCGTAGAAAAATGTGAATACTGCCAAACAGCTGCAAAGCTGTAGGTCCTGTGGCCATCCCATAATTTCAAAAACTTCCTTTCGAAATACCCCACCACGTGTGTTTTGGTCTTGTTAATGGATTTTGCTGATGATTTACCTTTAGGCATCCGCGTGAGTGGGGGGTCGCAGCACTCCATGTGGAAGCCGCGGTCACAGGAGTCGCAGAAGAGCATGTTGTCCTGCTCACACACACAAATACATTCATGTTAGTGCGTCCCACTTCCTCAGATGGACTGTACTGTTCACACTATTTATGGCATACGGCTGGGGATCGTTACTTGGGCGGTGATCCGATTCGATTCACAGATCAAACTACCATTCTTACTTTTGAGTCTGATTGTACATTTGCTTTATTAGTTTGTCTTTTAACTGGCCGTTTGGAAATTAAAATGATATGTATTCAGTCACCATCACTTAGGCTTTTATCTAGAACAGGAGATCAGATTCAACACAATTGATAAAAACCCAGAGATTGGGATACAAACAAACGCTGTTTGTCACTTAAGTTTTTTTTTGGCAGGTCTCTGGTTACGTTCAGCAGTAACATGAGCATCCTTGTTGATTTGGATCAAATAACAACAAATCCTGAAATTTTTTTCCACAGTCTTCCATCCTCAAAGTTCTGCAACACTTTACGTTCCGAAGCATAGCATATCGACGCAAAGCCGGTCTGAAAAGCTGCTTTTCTTCCTGGCGATTATGTCATGGCTACTGTGCAGTGCTTGCATATCAGCTTGAGGCTGCTTTTCTCCGCTTCAGAATCGACTGGAATGAAGTTAAATGCGACTGCTGCTGAAGAGTAACCGCAATGAGAAGAATGTAAACACTCCGCTGTAAAAAGCTCATTCGTTTTTCAGATCTTATGTCAGTAAACTGAACTTTAGTCTCATTTTTTTAAACTTCATAAACACACAGGAGAGTTTTATTTTGAAAAAGAGAAGCTTCACTGACACTTTATTTTGATGACTGTGGCGCTGCGCATTCGGCTTTCTTTTTTTTTGGTTCAGAAACTTAAAATCCAACATTATTTAACATTTAAGAGCAATAAATACATCAATCCCGATTTGTGTTTTTAATACACTTTTACATATATTTCTAAAGATCACGAATCAGTGATGTCACAAATATTTGTACTGTGTAATTTTCGAGAGCAGATCGCGATTAGCCGACTTATTCGTACACTCGTCAAAGTCCTAGTATCCCACCGTCAATAATTGACATAAAACTTTATTAGCTACGTTCACAGTAACTCGAAAACATATTTGTAACACGCGACATGTTATAAGTATTACAATAAAACCCAACCGTGTTTGGATTTCGTAAAAAAAAGAAAACTGACGGACATTTTGACAGAGTGCTGTGCACCTCTCAAAATCGTTTTGACATCAATAAGCACAACCAAAAGAAATCTATATATAAGGGCGCACTGTTGTTTTTAAGTGTGCTTTATAGGGTTGAAAATATGGTTACATTCTACTGCTAACAAGTCAATAAATAAGATGACAAACGATATGCACATATTTCTAAACGGTAAAACAGTCAAATGGAGGCTTTTCTGTCACGCCGTTAGTCTCAGAGATAAAGATCTCTTCAAACGACTCATCTAAAGGAAGCTTAAATGGGTGAAACCACGCAGAAGCTGACAATTAAGCTCAAAAGCAGGACCACGGATGTCGTCATGTGACGCCTGAGAGAGACATCAGGGCTTCTGCGTGTTCCTTCCACCGCTCACCGCATTCTTTCCTTGATCCTGACAGCTGCTGCAGGTCTTACACTCGATGCACTGCCACCACAGAGCCTTGACTCGCGCCGTGAGCTCCGGTGAGAACTTCAGACAGGACGGGTGGCCTGGAGGTGCAGAAAGACAGCACAAGGAGAAAGGAGCGCATCAGCGACGCACACTGCCTTCTGGCTGCAGCTGACAGACAGCTCTGACCCACTTGTGTCATTTAAAAATGAAGGAGTAGAGGAAGAAGAGGGGGAGGAGGGGGCCTTCGGTCTATCAAACCTGGCAGTGAGGAAAATTTTACAAACAAATATGACAGTCTGTCACAGATGCTCTTTTGCTGGTTTGGAGGAGTGGCAAACAAAGACGACCTCGTCTGCGGCAGAAAGCCAGGAGCTCTCTGCTACTCCTGCTTCCAGTCCGGGACAAGTCTGCTACACTAGCAGGGCTTCAGCATGAATACAAAGAAAGGGTTTGATATCTTATTAAATAAAAGCTTGAGTCTTCCACCCTGCAAGATTAATGGATTAATGACATATTTAGTGTTGTAAAGAGGAACCGTCACAACCCAATGAAGTTCAGAAGAAATCCAGCTCCTCGCTCACCGCTGTTGCCGCAGTCGGCGCAGGAGATGAGCTCCTCCGGTTTCTTGTCCCGGTTCTGCTCCTTGGTGCCCAAACAGAAGCTGCAGATGGGGATGGGCTCCGCCACGGGCTGATGGAGGGACGGACACACAGAGGAGAGGGGAAAACCAAGCAGTCAGTCTACAGAACAACACACCAAGCAATTGACGGCATATGAGAACTGGACTGAGTGACCCCGCCCCCTTGGTGTTCCAAACATGAAGTACTCACTGGCTCCAAGAAGCCAAAACCCCATAGGCTTCTACTAAGAAATAAACAGCTGTTACTCAGTCTTCATGTTGGTCAGAATAACCATTCCTACTCTGCTACAGTTATTTTATTCATTTTTATTATCTTAGAAGTACAAGTTATTTCACTTCTAAACTGGCCAATCAGATAATTCAATAAAAGTATGTGGTCTCACATCAAAGTGATAGGGGTGTGGCCTTCCAACAAGCTCACCCCTGATTGGTGAGAGTAGTCGCCATAGAAATTATGACTCAGACGGATTCGGATCAATCACTTCTTACTGATGTTATCTGGCTCCAACATGGCGGTGTCTGTATGATGAAAAAATGGCGACTAAATTGACTTCATTTTGTGGGACGTACCGTAAGTCATTTTCTGTTGGTGACATCACGCTCGATCTGGTTCTCATACAGTCGATGAAAGCAAAGCAGGAAGGAGGCTGTGTGTGTTTTGCCACAGTGACAGACTGCGGCTGTGTGCGTTACAAACAAACATCAGACAGGAGCGCATTTGTGCGCGAACAGAGGAGCAAAGTTAATGAGGAGCTGCCGTGATGCAGGAGCATCCATGATTTATGTTGGTGTGTCAGTCTTGTTTCCACGCGGTCTGATGGCGTGCAGGAAACCGGCTGCAGCCTCCTGCGTTTTACCAGCCAAAGCTGAAAAACCGGGGCTTTTTCTTTCATTATTTAACCTCTCTGCTAAACATAAACTTCTGCAATAGGAAAAAAAAGAGACTTTTTAATGTAACCCTAAAAAATATTAGTGTTAGAAATAGAACATGACCAAACATCCTCTGTGGATTTGATTTGCTGTTTTTGTTTGTTAAAGGTTGTTGATGAAAGTAGGAATAGATTCTGTTTTTCTGCAGGTTCCGGCTCAGATCAAGTCTCTTTCAGAGTAAAAAGTATTAAAGAGAAGGAGACTCGTTCTTTCCAAACCGACATTGGATGAGCTACAAAGCCTCCGTGATGGGCTTTTTTATACCGTCTGTCATCCAGCTGTTTCCTCACTGTCAACTTTAAAGACAGAGCAGCAGAAAAAAAATAACAATCCTGGCTGCTGCTCGCTCAAGGAAAAGGAAGAACCTCTGTTCTGATGAGTGATGGAAGTGCAGATTTCAAACCCTCCAAACTCTGGTCTAATTCCCGCACTCACATTCAGATAATGAACCGGTCTTCTGACTAATCACTGAAATACAGGAAAGTTCAGACATCTAAACACAACACAACAAACAAGGAACAATATGGAGGAAAAGATCTTCCACAAGGTAAACAGAGCTGAACCTGCAGTCATCACCTCCATCGTGGTTTTCTGACATTTGGATTCAGAGCTACTAACAATTCAAAGAGGAAAATATTTCTATTGCCATGGTAACACAAAGGCCAGAATGAAATCAGAGAACCAAAACGGTTTCATCTTGGAAGTCACGTCACACTTCAGAAGAAAAACCCACTTCCATCTACTGACTCCACTTCTCTTAGTTACTTCGGGACATTTATTTTTGCCTGACAAACTCAACCTCCCAGAATTCAAAGCTTTTATATTTAGATGGATAGATAAATGACTTTATTAATCCCACAATGGGGAAATTTCATTTATCTGTGGCAGCAACACGACATTCAGAAATAATCTATATAATATAACATCAATAAAGGACATCACAAATGACATTTATATTAAATAATTAAAAATATTACTAAAATTATTATGAAGAATTATTATCAAAAATGAGATTCTTATTAAATAAAGAAATAAATATTAAATATCAAATAAATACAGCTGCAAAAGTGTAAAAAACATGCGGTCTGCAATGTCTTTACAGTGTAAAGACATTGCAGACCGCATGTTTAGGACATAAGTTTATGTCTTATGTCTTAACAGCATAAGAGCAAATATTATGGGCCGGTGTCTTATTTTTGAGCTTAGCTTTAAATTTCCACCTAAAGGTCATGCCACACGGCCGCTGCGCACATGCTACACGCGTGATGTACGTAGTTCCTCAGTGTTTTTTGGCGTTCGTCATTCGTCGAGGGTTTCGGTCTTCATGTCAATACAGTTTTTAGGTGTTCAAAATTTTTGGTCGGTTGAGAATTTCACTGTTTATGTATATTTTACGTAGCTTATATGCAATTATGACGTAAATGTTACGCAATTGTGCAGGATTTTTGCAAGACGCATACACACATTTGTGGCTTTCCACATATATCTAACAGACTTTTCACGCATGATGTATGACTTCTGTATCGGACACACATACAACATTAAAATGACGTAATTGACACAGGAATCACTAATGAATTGCATATAAACAGCACAATACTCGCGCACAGTTCCTGTTTTAAGTGTTCTTTGTGAAGTTTATTTGTACTTCTGTGGTTCTAACGTTGTTCATTCATGATACATCAGACAATTTCATGGTAAGACCACCATATTTGTGCAATATGCACAAAATGTACGTAGTGGCTGTGTGACACGGTCTTTAAATACCATTTATTTTGTCTTGCATCATTTTTTCTGCTCAACTTTACAACTGTTTATTATTTTGCCATACTGGAATAACACACTGGAACTTAAATCACCCACAAAAATTACCTGAAAAGAAAAATTGTGTTGTTTTTTTTTCCCCATTGTAAATGCATGTATAAATGTGTACATCTAAATGTTTAGTGCAACTTTAATAAACCTATATTGAGATTTTGCTAAATCAAATGCTGACGTCATAACGTCTAGAGCCAGATCACACAAAAAACATTCAGGTGAACACAAAAACATCACAAAGATGTTTAAATTCTGGCTAATAATGAAGCTTTGCACAACCTTTAATATAAAAATGAAAGAAAGGGGGGGGGAAGTTCCAGCTTTTATTCTAAAAACCATATCTTTTCACAATAAGACTTCACACAAAATGTTTATTCCAATTTCTCTGTAGTGGCACACAAAGGGCCACAATACAAGCTGGAGACTTGTGTGTCATTCTTGACGTTGTCCACCTGAAGGCAGCGTTTGGAGTTCTCATCAGCAGCTCTACTGCTCCACCATGAAGTCTGTGTGTGTCAGTCATCCCTCCACCCGTTTATCTCCGCTCGCCTCACACCATCCCACTGTTCACTCCATCTCAGGCCTGAATATCCCCGCTAGCAAAACCTTTGACCTCTCCTGCCTGGCTCAGCCACCAAATCTGCCTTGAATTCACAGCAGCATCCAGGAACATGGTTGAGGACTTTTTCTGCTCAACAGAATAAAGGCAGATCCCACACTTTTTGCTTGAAAGTGTTGCCAGCTACTTTCTGTAACAAATATGCCGGTCTGCAACTTGCAGGTAAAGGCACAAAAAGATTGTAATGTCGACGATTTATGATCAGAACTCTTGGTGGTAAAACAAAAACAGAAGTAACATCCACATTTAGCTTAGTTTGAAGCCCCCACTTTAAAAAATAATAAATGGACAAACAGTCAGAGCATCATCAAATAGAAATAAAGTTATTCATGTGGTTTGGAGACTCTGGATTACTCCTAGGGTTGAATTTGATGACAAACCCACCGTGTGTTTATTTATAAAAACTCCATCAAAGTGGTAGAAAATCATGACGATTTATTTAGCTTCTCAGAACGTTGTTGAACTGCTGAGCCTCTGCCAGGACGTAACTGCTGTACTGATGAGGACTGACAGTTATATTCAACACTGCTGATGTCTTTGCAAACAAAAAATTTCACTCGTATGTCTGACGTGCTATTTCCTCTTGGGTTTTGAACCACTGACCACTTAATCCAGTGAGCTCAGCGACCCCTCTATCCACTCATTTACACAAACATATATTTTACTTTTTGCCTCTAAGTGATTTTGCAGTTACTAAAGATCAAATGCGATTATCTTTGTAACAATTGTAAAAAAAAATAATAATAAACTGTTCTCAGTGGTCTTTTAATTATGCCGTTTTTAGCCAAAAATCAAAAAACCTGTGCTGTTTTCTACAATGTATTTTCTGCAAAGCGGCAGTAGTTCATTGGAAATTTACCTTCTAAGTTCTGGATGGGACCGTTGGACTGGAGCGACCCCGCTCTCCCCTTCCCATCACCCATACAGAGCTATTCGTTTATGTGCTCTCCTGCTGGCTTACAGCCCCTCACAACCCCAACCTAACATTAGCGTGCAACAAAAATGGCAAACAAATATTGGAGTTATCCAGTTGTGATCCAGGTCAGACGAGGACAACTAAGCCGTACATGGATCTAGTTGTCCACATCAGAATGAAGCGGAGCAGGGAGCTTGGGACTTGCCGTTGTAGGTTATTTGTCACAACTACAAACTTTTTCCAACAGCATTTTGTTTTATTCAAATCAAGAAATACTCAGAAAAGCAATTTTAAGCTCAATATTCTTTATATGTGTCCACCATGACAAAAAGGCCACAAGAACATGTTATAAACACCCAGAACACAGTTGGAGCGGGTCTTTAAACCAGAACAACATGAAAGGCTCTTCCAGCACAGCAGAGACAAACAAACAACATCATGTTTTCCATCCAAAGCGTTGGGGTTCATATGAAATATTTCTTTCAAACATTTTTCTGTTGTGATCAATAAATTACTGTTTTTACTCATCCTTCTGTTGGTCTAAACAGCGTTTTGGTTTCCTGTACCGCCTCCTTGTGTGTTCATGAAACTGCCTCGCTGGGGGTTAAATGCCCTCCACGCCTCCCACGCCATTCTCAGCCTGACGTCTGCTGTGCTTCTCTCCGGGTAGATTTTCTTTTTTTTTTTCTTTTCATTTCATTTCTGCATTTCTTAAAGGAGTTCCACACAAAAACTTCTGACGGCTTTGGTCTTCGGTTCAGCGGGTTTCTCTAATTTATTCGACGCCGCCATCTAAGCTCAGAGCTCTGCACACATTCCACCGCTTCTGTCGCTTCGGTTTGTGACGCGTGAAACTAACCTGTGCGGATTATTCACGCTTTTTTTTATAATATGATCGTTTGAAACAGCACTTTAAAAACAATATTCATATGATCAACTTAAATAACCGATAGTAATCCTAGAAGCTTCAAAGCCAGACTTGATTCATAATAAGCAGAATTACTCAGCAGTAAATGTCAGATATTTATTACCTACATTTCTTAATCCCTTACATGCTTTCAGCTGTTACAGAGAAGCAAAAACAGTGACTTGATCTGGCTCGCGGCGGCACCGCGGTGTGAAGGCACGCCGGCGCGGAGAGCCAGGTTGGCAGCTTGTCCTGGCGAGGAGACGACCGGGACGTGGCCTTGATTTATTAGCTTCATTTCCTTCAGACTCAGAGGCTGTTTGCAAAGGGCCCCAACTTCCCATCAGCCTCCAAAAAAAGGAGAACACCACGACACAAAAACCACAGAAAGACATTTAAGATGAAAAAAGGGGAAATGGTGAAATAAGAGATGGGTGTAAGATTAAAAAATGTAAATAAAGAAGGAAGACAACATTGGAGGCCCAGCAAGTGTCTTATTTAAAAAAAAAAGAATAACAAATTCACAGAAAGAGAAAGCAACCCCTTAGCAGCCAGACGAGGTCGAGCCTGTGAGTGTCCAACAACCCGAGTGTGGGGCTTCCATCACAAGCTGCCACTGTAAACGAAACCCCTGCAGACACTTCAGAAATGAGAGGCTAATCCTCCTCCTCCTCCTCCTGTGACGGGGCTGTTGGAGCGGCACCACACAGTCCTGACGCTCCTCCTGGGAGCTCACGCCTCCCAGCCTCTTCTACAGGTTGCAGGACTGACGCCTCACCACAGAAGCACCCAGGAAATACCTTGCCAGGTCTTAAGGTCTCGACAGGCGTGCCTTCGTGCCAGCAGCTAAAAACAACACAACGTTGCTGCGAACAAGCGCAGGTTTTGCCAACAAAACTCACAGCCCAGTCATTAGAAACACTTTACGGCAACCGCTGGCAATTATTTGTCCAGAATTGGAGACGTTAACGCAGGATCTGAACAGCAAATAAACCTGCCGAGGAAGTAACAGCTTTTCTTTGTACACACGCCCAAACTGCCAGTTAAGCAACTTTATCCATCAATGTGTATTTTATGGTTTCTAATTAATAAAACATAAACTTCCTACACATTCAGGCTTGCGTGTAGTGAATAAACGGATATGTTTAAATATGTGCAGTCTAATCCATCAGGTAACGGGGTCAAATCTGGATGACCTACGGTAGTTTTGTTCCCGTTTGCATTTTAAAGGTAAAAGAATTCTTCATTCATCTTTAGCTTTATCCCAGTTCTCGGACATGGAGGAGATACGGAAAAACGGGAGAAAACAAGGACGAGAGGATAGAAGGGAAAGGGCAATGAAAAGAACAGAACAACAACAAGAAAAAAAGGAGCATCACTGCTTTTCTCCTCGTCTCCCTAAACAACAGGAGTCCACTGCTCCTCAATCTGTGGATCTTGGTGCAGCGCACCTCCAACACAAGCTGAACAGATCTAGGCCATGCATGGCAAGCGGGCAGATGAAACACTTGTTCACTGAAACATGATCCACAACACTCGTAGCTGCAGACACACCTCATTGTTTGTGTGGCATGGGTGGACGGGTGAAACTGCGGAGAACACATCCCAAATCCGGAATTTCTTGTAGTTAAACCTGCCAGCTAATGGGTTGAATTATGAAGCACTCTGTAGGACTTTACTCCTGAGTGATTCTCTCTGAGCTGACATTTTTCTCTGTTAGGGAGAAGGAGAAAAAAAAGTTAAGCAGGGAGCTAAAGATGAATCAGAGCATCAAAGGAGCTGCAGTGGGCCAGGCTGCAGCCATCACTGCCACAGCTGTTCGACACATTTTCTGCTGAGGTTAGCTGCAAAAGCACTGGCTGGTCATATGAAGGTAAGAGCGCTCATCGAAAAATAGACTCAGAAATGTCTCTTTATGTCACTCAGTGTCAAAGAATCACAAGGCAGAGATTATTCAGAATATGACAACTAAACCTCCAGGACTATAAAAACTTGACCTGGAATGAACTCTGCACTGATTCAGAAACAGCTTCAAACTGTTCTACAATGATCTGAAACCATACAAAAGCACACGAACATACATGAGCAAATTCTTCCATAGCTTTGGGGTTTTATGCTCTGCAAACCAGTAGTCCCTCATTTACTGTGGAAGTTAGTATAAAAATAACCAGCGATAGATGAAATCCGCAAATGAGTCGTCTTTGTTTTTTTACAATATTTATACATGTTTTTAGACACTTTTCTCAGACAGACATGAATATTTTCACACTTATCTTTCATTTAAACTCTCAAAGCTCAAACCTTCATAGACAAATAAATCCAGGATTATAGAAAAACAACAAAGATCTGAGTGCAACGAGGATTTATGTCAATGTGGTCAGTGGTCAACAACCAATCAGGATGCTGAACACAATGCACAGTAAAAATAAATAAAGTAATTAATTAAATAAAAAATTAGGGGGGGCAAGCATCTTCTAAACTGTTTTGTCGCTTTCGGGGTCACGGCCCCTTGTGGGCAAAGGCATGGGACATCCAGGACAGGTCGCCAGTCTGACGCACCACAATCACACACTCACATTCACACCTAGGGACAATTTAGAGGAACCAATTAACCTATGAAGCATGTTTTTGGACGGTGGGAGGAAGCCGGAGAGAACCCACGCATGCACGAGGAGAACATGCAAACTCCACACAGAACGGTCCCCCCACATGTAATATGTCACCCATCCCTACGTGTGATGATATGCAACACTTTGTTAGCAATGTGTTGCATAATGGTGCAAAGCCGAGATAAAAGCTGCTTTTTTTCTGCGTCAGAATCAGTAGGTCACAAAATGTATGTTATTTAAGTGTCACTGGCGACATTTTAAAGGGTTAAAGACACATAGTAACATTTTTGTTTGAAGAAAAAAAAAAGGTACAAATGGGAATCTAAAGGCCTGTTCACACCGGGGCGAATTTCGCCCCGGTGGTCATCACACAGGTACTCGCACAGGTACTCGCACTACAGGGAGATTGACGCTAAACAGCAAAAACACAAAATCTCACAAAGCATTTTTGATCCGTTTCTAGTTTGAATTTCTTATTATATTTGACTGAAGACTAAAATAACTTCCTTGTAACTTTTCAGTAACGTAAAACGACTCGTTTTAACCCAAAAAATCTCATTTGATCTTAAAAAGACAGAGGTTTCTGTTTTTTTGTCTTTCCCTCTCTCTCTAATGAAACATTACTTTTTTACTTTTATTAATGAATGTAGAGTGGTCTTATTTTAAGAAACAAGCTCGACTCCCAACAGCATAAATGCATTTATAAACAGCCGCACAGACAATTTGAAAGTAAACTAACATTTACTTATCATTTTTTGAAAAAAAATTCATCTTAAATGTGTACTTTTAAGATGATTACAGGCTATATGAGGATAGTTGGGTTATTTGAGCTGCTAAAATACAATATGGGGGGGAAAATGTACAAATATGTCTACTTTAAAAGACTTAAGTCTTTTTTAAACAATAATTCTAAGATTTAATTTTGTCTTAAAAGGACATCACAACTTATCAAAACAAATCCTTATTCTATTGGCACATTTTTTTTCACTCATAATGAGGGGAAAAACACCATAAATTCTATATTTTTGAACTTTTTTTCCGGCGTTCGTGGCATTCAGAACTTCTTTCAGAACAATGATTCTGTATCCATTAAAAGGGGGCCTAAACCATGGCCAAGGGGAACAACTACATCTAGGAGACGGAAAGGGAAGCTCCAAAATCCAAACTTTAGATAAAACTGTTGTGAGCTTAACAGGATGATTTTGAGGGAAACTATATGATCATGTGTGGAAACCGTAGGAGTAAAACCAGAAAAAGACAGGTCCATTTTCACACGTCCTCGCAGTGACACCACCCCACTACGTGGAGAACTCTGTTTCACCCCGCTCCAGCTGTTGGAGAGAGGGCAACTGGCGGGCAGGGAGATTGCTTTTACCTATTATGATTGGATGAGCATCACATACACACACGAACCCACAACTCTGCACCCGCGCACACATACACACTAAAAGAAGCTCTATGTTTAGCCCATCCAACCTAATGACCACAGCTTCATACCGCTCACAGGCGATCAGGGAAGCAATGAGGTTTGGCTTCTATATATCTGTGACCCCTGGTTGACTTCTCTCCCCCATTCACCTCCCCCTTTGTGACCTAGCAGTGGCACCCTTTTAGGGGGAGAGGGGGAGACAGAAATAGTCTGGAATCCCTGCGTCCTGATGCGACCATCAGCTCGCCAAGCACACAAATCTCCCTGCAAATGGGGCAACGGCTACTGCTCGGCCATTTGTTTTGGTTTTCCTCGACCCCTTCACCTCAACTCACACCCGCCTTTCCCAGGGAAATCGGGAGCGATAACGCAGGGAAGGAAAGCAACGATGCGTCAGTGGAAAGCCAGAAAACAGGGCCGGGAGATTACGCAATTCCTATTGAGGGCCTTTTGTGCGCAGTTGTGATGCGTGAGCCCCTCGCACCGACTCAAAGTGACACACACACACCAAGGGCACGACAGCTGCAACACTGCTGCAGCAGGACTCCTTCTGCACAAAGACATCCAAGGACTCCAAGAAAAAGAGTCAAATATTTTAGCATCTTTTTGGCCGCGGAAACGTCAAGCATCACTGAGCCAAAAGCTACGAAACATCAAAATACATCTGGAAGTGTTCAATATTAGACAAACGTATTTCTTTGACATCTGGCACCTTTGCCATCAAATTTGCACCACCTTGCAATCATTTTTATTCACATTTTAAAGGAAGTGATACAATGCATTACTATACATTATAGACATAAAATGACCCAAGATATTTTTGCTTTAAGTACGGCAATTAGTAGATAAGCAAAAAAAAAAAAAAAAAAGTAGGTTGATCTCCAGATTAAAAGGTTGGACCATCTGCAGCCAAGCAGGTCACTAAGTCAAGCAGACGCCATGTGACCTGCAGCTTCCCCAGCACTTATGGAAGCCCCGTCATGGCTACGGAGGACCTCTGTGTGTCACACCACCACCTCCACCTGCAGCCCTCAAACACTAACCAAAAGCAAAACCGCCGTGACATCAGCAGGCGCAATAAAAGCATTACATAATGTGTTTGACTGCACAGAGTGAATGATTGTCATGTTCTTGATCCCTACAGCTACACCCCCCTCACAGTTTTACAACCAGCGAGTAGCCCCTCCCATCGGCTGCAGCAACACAAACAAACTGTTTTAGGACAGACTTGCTGCGCTCCTGCAGGTCGAACCTTCACATGTGGACTTTCAGCCACATGGGGGGGGGGGGGGGGGGGTTCCATTCATAAACTCAGCCCACACTGCACTTCCTGATTTTTAGTTCGTAAACAGTGGGCATCAAAACTGGGATAGGTGTGTGGTTTTAATCCCCCCCCCCCCAGAGGAAGAGACAAAAACCACTCCTGTCTTCTACGCTGGATCTGCTGGTTCTCACTTAAGCCTTACATCCGGACGGGAGGTTAACTCGTCCGGGGGCTGCGGGTCTTTGGGTTATCGGTGCCTGCAGCGTCAGAGAGGAAGGAACCCATCTTAACAGGGAACGCAGGTGTGTCCTGCGGTTTCCTTGAGGCTTGTACAGCCACCTTAAGTGACATCATGGAAATGGAAAGTACGATTGTTGTGTGTGTGACAAGTGTATCGTGGAGTATTTGTAAGGCTAATATAAGTCACACACATGTACATGTGATGCCGTCATACAGGTCCTTACGCCACATTATAGTTATCAGTAAGCTGTACTGGACGCTTACTGACCGCATGCACGGGGGGGGGGGCAGGTTACCTGTAGGATGCACACAAAAACTATGCTCCTATGCTTAATTTCTAACAGTCCGGAGCACTTGAACAGCACTAAAGGGTTTCCTGCGTAGTGTGCAGGATTTGGGGTTGCTTGAGAAAAAAAAATGAATGGCCATATGACGTGCCTGCTGCGTCTCACCTACTTTACTCTGATTTGTCTTTGCGTGTTAAATGTTTGCTACAACCTGTAGCCTGCAGCAAGCCTGTGGAAAAAAATGGGCATGAATATTTTCACTCTACTGGCTAACTGAGCCTATTTTTCATCAACAGAGAACCCATGTCTACACACTCATAAGGGTAGTTGTAAGTAAGGTTTTAGCAGTTTTCAGAAATTAGATGTTCCAATCAAAAAGGCCATTTAAGGCATCAGCCATCAGTTTTATTCAGTAATGGCAGATATACAAAGTGTGGGTGCAGCAGCTTTGGAGAAGCTTGAAAACTTTACAATTTCTTAACTCTGAACTTGAACCACAAGTTCAAGTGTAGAGATCAAGCTGTTATTCAGTAGACCGGAAAAACTATTCAAGCATGTCTGTTATTGTCAGCTGTTAAACAAACAAGCATTTCTGTGCTGGTTTTGTTAACGACTTCTACAAGTTTTTAAGAGTCCCACGTCGATCACCTTTTGATCCATTTTCAAAGTGTTCCCGGTCGTCTTTTCTTTATGATTATGCTGCTTTTAGCCAGAATCAAAAATTCGGTTTCTGCAGAGCGGCAGTATTTCACAGAAATCCAGTCCCACTTCCCATAATCCCTTCGTTTACACGCTCTCCTGCTATCTTACAACCCTCCAACACAACAAAAACAGTTTTAAGCCAGACACCAACTCAGATGAGGAAAACAAGGACGTGCATGGATCTATTCGTCAACACGCAGATGTATCAGAATGGAGCAGAGCAGGGTGATTGTGGCTTGCTGTTGTAGGTTCCACATCACACCCACAAGTCTTTTCCAACTGCATTTGTCCTCTGCTCCCGATTCACAACGATTTGAATAAAGAAATACTCAAATACAATTTCAAACTTCATATATATTTTTTAATATACATGTCCTTTATTCTGAATAAAATGCCACAAGAACATGTTAAAAACACCAAAAGCACAATATTCATTGGTGTGAGTCTTTAAGGAGCGCTTCTGAATCCGAAGTGCTGGAGTTAGGATCTTTGTTTACGTGGGGTTCTTCCTCTGTGTGTGTGTGAGAACACGCCTCTGAACCTTACAACCAGGGGTTAGCAGACGGCTGCTCTCTCTGATCAGGTTACAGGAGTGGGCGTGTTCCCCATCTCGTCTGTCGTCTGGATGTCTGCTCTCCCTGGTGGTTCTCCCCTGCACTGGCCCTCTCCTACTTTCTCGCCGAACATCACGGAGGAGTCATGCGGCCCTCTTTCTTCAGCAGAGACCCCGCTCTAACCCCAACGCGTCCCTTTCCCTCACTTCTTTCCTTCCTTTCCTCCTCTCTGTTGATAACTCCTGACACGCACGCCCCGCAGGGCGACAGAAGCCATGCGACACGCTCACCCGAACTAAACTGTGGAGAACTGGATCAACAGCCGTCCATCTACATCCTATCACCATCATCTACCCTCTTTTTATTTTAAAAATGTGGAAATATGAGCTAAAGTCTTCACAATGGAGTGAAACAAAGTCTTGTGGGACAGAAAAGATAGCAACTTCACAAAAACTACTTTCAAAACCAGCATTTAATATCTCTTTCTCTTCAAGGTGTATCCAAAGGCTGATGGGAAATCTGCACATCAGGGTTGTGGCACAGGTAGTAAAGTCTGTTATGGTCAGCCATGTTTAGTCTTGCTATGATCACGATAAAAAAAAAAAAAAAAAGAAACTTTCTTTGAACAAAAAACTCAAGCACAGACAAGCATGTGTGTTGACAGTAGGTGTGTTTTTGGAAACAGAGGAAAAAAACACATTACCTTGTCTTTCTCGTGTGGCAGCAAGCGGACAGGTGGCAATGATTCCAAAGAAACCGTCCCGGTGCCGTCGTCCAGGGAACCGCTGCGGCTGATCAGCTGGAACAGCGGCCCCTGCTTGGCCACGCGTCCGTGGGCCACAGCCCTCTTCAGGGCGACCCTCAGCTGCTGATGGAAGAGGCCGGGCCCCATGGACCCGCTACCCGACAGGTAGGCCGCTACATCCGCCTGACACTTGAGGAACCGCTCCATGTTCTTCAGGCTGGATCCGCCAGGCTCGTGAAGTCCTTCCAGCGCCCGTTTGATAAGCTTGTTCCAGTCCAGACCCGGCTTCTTCCCCGAATGAGATGCACCGCTGCTGGAGCTGCTGCCGACACCACCACCTCCTCCTCCTGCCGCTGCTGCTGGTGCCGCCGCTGACGATGCCGCAGCACTCCCTCCTCCAGAGCTGCCTCCACCTTTAGGCTTTGGCAGAACCAGGCGTCCGGGATTATCCGGGTCTTTGTAGGAGTTCAGTCCCTTGTTGGTGACCTTAAGAATGGTCCCGTCCTTGACGCTGAGCTCCAGTTGCTCTAGGACGGTTTTACGGTCCAAACCGTGGGACATGGAGACCGCATTGCAGATCCGCTCCTCTGATGGACGCTGCTTTTGCTTCTTCACCTTTTTGATGGCCTCCAAGATCCATTGGGTGTACACTGGGTTTGCCAGTTTCACCATGGCTGCAGTCTTGGTGGGTGCAGCAGGCCTAAAGGCCTTCCTGCACACAAAAACGATGGGAACTAGAAGCCAAGGAAACACCTGGGCCTGCGCCGCAGCGCCGCCGCGTCCTCCTGCGAGCCCTCTACCTGCTTACTATCCCTTGTCCTGGGGTCGTACTGAGAGTCCCTCAGAAGCCGAGTGTGAGCAGCACGGAAAGGAGCAGCTGATCATAGCACAAGCCCCCTCCGTCAACCCTCCACCCACTAAACTCCCAGCCAGGCAAAAAGGCCCGGTGAAAAGTTGGAGCAGTGCAGGCGACGTCCACTTTCCTTGTACTTTTTGTTTGAAGATGACTACACGCACAAAAATACCTCAAACTCAGCTCTGGCCACTGGCTAATAGAGTCTCAGAGTGGTGTAGAAAGGATAAACCTCGTCTTCAGAACATGAAATTCGTGTTTCAGTGACAAAGATCGAGAAAAATAAAACCTTCCAGGTGGATTCTCCTATATACACCTACTATTCTTTTGTGCTCCCCTTTTAAAAAATATCAGCACAGTGGAACTGTCAGCAGGAACAAAACAGATCTGTCAGTCCAGGAAGCAGACGGACCAAAGACCTTCTCGTTTCCTGCACTTCAGCAGCGACGCAACCTGCAAGAAGAAAAAAGCACAATAAATAAGTAAATTAAAACAATACAAACATAGTTCGCAGAAAGTGTACACACTAAAAAAATAAGCATGAACCCAAATGTTGTACAGAAAATAATATTAAATAGAACCATCACAACCTGCAAGAGTGTGTGGCTTTAAAACTGCACTGTAACAAGGAAATCCCTGAACACACGTAAACAAAGACATGCTTTAGTTCTCATGCAACGTCATGCTGTATACGCATGCAAACAAAGCAAGATCAAACACTCATCTAAAACCTGTATTTATTTTTAACACAATCATCACTCACAGAATCTAATTTCAGCACAGCTTGAATAAAATTATTCATTAAATAACATCAGAAACAGCTATTTTCCCATGTTGACAATTGTAAAGTAAAACAAATCAAACAGCATCTTCCTAAAAACTGTACTCTGCCAGGCTGACAACCTGCTCAGCTGGGCTGCTGAATGTAAACATGAAGTATTCAGGCACATTCTGTTAGCAAACATTAGCTGACAAGCTAGCTAGGAAGAAAAGAAAATCTGACATTAAAGAACAGCCTCCGTCGTAGTATCCCTCCGCTGCGTTTTTTTGTACCATTTTAATTCCGGGTGAAGTCTCTGACGATCAAACTTACCGCGAAATGTAGTTGTTTATAAAGCTGTGGGTCTCGAGTTAGCCCACGAGCTAATGTGCGGATCCTGTTCCCAACCTTACCAAACGTAAACAGCGCGAGAGGCTAGGCAGCCCACCGCCACAAAAAGACCTCATCGGTCCCCCCCTGTCTCTCTACCCGACTGAGTGAACCAGCGCCCGGCTGCGAACAGCCCGATCCCGAATGTCATTCAGACACTTAGCGGAGAGAACGAGGCCTTCTGAGAGGCACAATGCAACTTGCAGACGGCCATCTCTTGGCTAACGGGCAAGTGCAAAATTGAGGAGAGTAAAGTGGCGGATTCTTGCAAAACTGTCTCTATTCCGCGGCCCAGTTTTTGGCTTTTAAAGCACGCGCAAGGAACCTCAGTCCGCCAAGACCGCCAAGACAAAATCCCTGCAAGCGGTCCCCGCCTCGCTGACTTCCTCCCTCCACCAACCTCCCTCCAGTCTGTCGCTATAGCCTGTGCTGCGGTGGAGACAAGGCCGCCAGAGTGGAGCAGTTAGGCCTCGTCTTCAACACCCCCCGCTCCTCCAAATCTCCCCCCACAACCCACCCACCTCTGCGACCACCATCCCTCTGTTACCCCTCTCTCCCGCTACCTCTCGCGGCTTCCCAGAAAACCTGTGCTGGTCCGGTTCTTGTTTCCGAGGGAAGCTCGGCCAAAGCGTTCATAGAAGAAAAAAAACACTCCGCTTACCTCCAAGCCGATTTCTGATGCTCCTTGCCAGTAAGACGTGTCAAGCCGCCGCCAAAAAGGTGCCCGGAGCGTGCGAAGTGGAGACAACAACAAGGCTAAAAATGCAGCCAGAGACCAGTGGCTCTAGAGCCGACGCCATCTTTGAGTGAAACAGGAGCACGGCTGATGGGGGAGGGGGGGACCAGCGAACCGCCAGGCAGGGCCAAAGGGACCGTCTGCAAAGTGCGAGGCGCAGATTCAGGGGGAGGAAGGAGAAGGAAAAAAAATCCACTGCAAGGCGCGGGGGCGGCGGCGGCGTGCTGTTGCTATGAGAGGGGTGTGGATTTTTGCTTGAGCACATGAAATGGAAGAAAAGGACAGATGGTGTTGGAGGAAGAAATTTTTTTTTTTTTAAACGATAGGTGTTCGTGCATTCTTTGCTGGTCCACAGCCACACAGTCAAGGGAGCGTCTACATTTTACCCAGAAGTCATAGAGAAAAAAATCAAAGTCATTGAGCGTGCCTTAACGTTAGAGGGTATTTAAAGATCAAAATGAGGCACATCTCACACTGCAGTCTGCTGTACCCACAGGATGTATGTTTCTTAAAAAAAAATGAACGCAGGAATTCAACCTCAGATGTGGCATGTATGTTAATTACATGACTGTCAGAATCAAGACTTGACTGGGGCTTTCCCTCCCCATCACAGAGAGGGGAGGGCACTGAGAGGGTTGGGGAGGGGGGGTCAGATATTATGGCGGGGGGGGGGGTTGTAGTGCGCAGGGTTTTAGGGGGGTGGCTGTGGCTGTGGGTGCGTGGCGATCCCTGGGTTGCTAAGGTCGCGTGCCTGGGCTGGCTTGCGGGGACGGGGCGCCGGTCGGGTGGTGGCTGGCTCATGGGTTCCGGGGGCCCTGGCTTCGTCCCTGGCCTTTGTCTCGGTGTCCGGCGCCCGGTGGCCCCCATGGCTGCCGCCTGGTACGGCTAAGCGCTCCTGTCTTGTGGCCTGGGGGCCGGACACTGGGTTCGCTTGTGCCTCTGGGCATTGGGGGGGCCCCTGTAGGGGGGCCCTCTCTGTGCCTGGCTGGTGGGGTGGGCGGTCCCCTCCTCCTCCCCTCCCGGGCTGCCTGGGTCCGGATGCTGGGGGGGCTTCTGGCCTGGGGGGCTCTCCTCCCCTCTCCTGGTCTGGCTGGTCTGGCTGGGTAGGTTCTGGCTCCCTTTATGAACACACGGTTCACGTCGGCAGCATGCATGTATCTCCACCCCCACGTGCACGTGCACACTGCCACACTCCCTGTCTGCTTCATCCCTCCTCCTTACCTACAGTGTATTGATGGACAGATTTTTTTCGCTCATCTTAGTGTCAGATTTTCACCTTTGATGTAACATTCGTCTTTCCAGCAGATCTGGTATAATTGTTACAGCTTAAATTAATAACTTAGTCAAATCAGTGCTTGTATCCCCCACCTTTTCACCTTTCTTCCTTTTACTCTCTTCCACCCTCCCCTCACATTCTTCCCCTCTCCCTCCCCACACACACTAAATGTAACAAATAAATAAAAAATAATACGACAAAAAGGGGTTTATACAAATCTACACTCTAGTTTCTTGAAGCTATATAACCTCTTTTTGTGATAGTAAAACCTGTCCAACACAAAAAGCCTTCAGCTCTAATCTGTTTGCTCAGCTGTTGGACAGAACAAGTTAAAAAAAGAAAAAAGAAAAAAAGAATCAAGACTTGTCCAGAGATACAGAAACAAAAATGATCTAAACCAGGGGTGTCCAAACTTTTTACAGAGGCCCAGATTTAGTGAGGTTAATATTTGTGGGGGCCATTCTTTAAAGAATTTTAATAGATGCAAATGAACTATTAAAATACAGATAGAAATCGTGTTTTTGGCGTTTTTAACATGTTCTTGTGGAATTTTTCTCATGATAGAGGGCATATTCAAAGAAAATCCATCTTAAAATGTCATTTTATGAGTATTTCTTTATTCAGATCGCTGTGAATCAGGAGCAGACACAAAAATGTGGTTGAAAAAAGCCTGTGGGTGTGATGTAGGACCTACTACGGCAAGCCACAAGCTCCCTGCTCTGCTCCATTCTGATGCGTCTACTTGCAGACCAATAGATTCTTGTATGTCTTTGTTATCCTCATCCGACCTGATATCTGGCTAAAAACTGTATAGCCGAATAGCTCCAAAATTGCTCACTGTTTTTGTTGTTTTTATCATTTAATGTTACCATGGGGGTGTGAGGGGCTGTAAGCTAGCAGGATAAAGTGTAAACAAAGGGATGATGGGAAATGAGGATGGACTTACCACACACCAGCAGTCCCGCCCACAACTCAGTGGCGAATTTCTGATGAACTACTGTCGCTCTACAGAAGCTATGTCCTAGAAAACAACAGTTTTTTATATTTTTGTCTAAAAAAGGTATAATCATAAGCAAAAGACCACTGGAGTGGGATGTTGATGGAAATTTTATTGCAATAGCATGCTTTAATTTTTTAACGTAGAACAGAAAAACGGCTGAATACATTATTAACAAAATTACTGTGGATTTCATATTTAAAGACAGTGCACCAGTCTTTTCCAGTTAGCTTTGCGTAGTTAGTATGTCTCGTCTTATAGTGCCTCTTGATATCAGGCACAGATATTTTCTGTCACTAAAGAACTAATCCAATTTCCACTTGTCCTGAAAGTGGGGGGTCTCACGTCAACTTTCTGTTTTTTATTATTTACAGTTGACATTTTAGGAATGAGCTAAAAAGTATCACAAAATGGTCACAAGATAGTGTTGCCACAGGTATAAGACACAGTTCTTAGAAAGTGCTGGATGCTGCATAATATTGATTATGTGACAGGAGCCTGTGGGCCGGTGAAGATTTTAACAAAGGGCCGGATTTGGCCCACGAGCCGGACTTTGGACATCCCAAACTAAACTATTTGTAGTCAATCCGCACAAGAATATTAGCTGCTCACATCAATGCAGAATAATTTCTGTCAGGATAAAAACAAAAATTGTGTGTTTTTGTATGACATTCTAGCAGTACCTTAAACTTTCTGACAAATATAACCAGTTTGATGAAAAAGAATGGTGCGCAAATTTGATTTAATGTTATTTTCTGTGACAAGTTAGGCACAATTTGAGTCATTGCACACTGCTCAACATGATACATCACGACAAAAGCCACAGATGCTCCCCTGTAATCAATCTAGTGTAGAGTTATGGAAAAACATCAGCTCATCCTTGTATCTGAAAGAAAAAAAAACATATTTTAACAGATCCAAATTTGTTGCAGTGTAATGCCAAAGCCCTCCCTTTGTGCTAATTAAATTATCCACGGTTTTGTGTAAAATTATGTGTACAGCAGCCCTTAGAGATGGATTACAGTGTCTTTTAGGGAGCAATTAGACATGATGTTTTCCCGTGTTAGAGGTGTCTAGTAAGAGGGTGAGCCACTCTCAGCATGGAGGCGATCAAATAAACCTGCTGGGGTCAAGCTTTACGCACTGTTTATCTTCTTCGGGGACAGATAAATCTCCTTCCAACAACAAGGCTCTCATTCTAATTAACACAGGTGTTATTACAAGCATAAAGAGTGTGAAACTGTAACACATGAACAGCTATTAGTGCGCCTCCTGAGGACTCACATTACATCAGTGTGTACAGTGCACCAGCTAACAGATGGACAATACTCAGGAGAAGCTTGCAGCACAAATTTCATCCCTGACCATGAATAAATGATGCAGGGTACACAGATACCCAGCTTCATACCACAGCAGACATGCACTAACCAGACTGGAAGGAACGTTGATTTTCTGAGACCTTGCTGCTGCTTACAGATGAGTCAAGGGTCTTAATCTCATAACCTTGGGGCAAAACCTTCAGGGAAATTACTCACCTTTTAGATTTTCCAAAAACTTGGCACATGTTTTTCATTTTTACTGATTTTTTTGTAACAATAAAATGAGGTAGATAAATTTTACCTAACTGAATAAATCTGAATTATATTTATTTAGGCTTCTGTTATCTGCATGTATAAAAGTGCATTTATTACACTTTTATGCAACTTTATTGTTGAATAAAAAAGTTAAATTACTTTAACTTAGACCTAAAAGTGAGATATAATTCTGCTTAGAAAATAATGAAAATACTTAAAATTGAAGCAGAAGTGGCTTTACTGATGGTTTTGTGTAAGGAGATGTTCTCCTTTTACCACTCCAGTTCAAACAGTTTAAAGTGTGCATTAAAGGAATGAGTACTTGCAGGCAAAGCTCAGTGGGATGATTAATGGCGCCTCTTCTAACTCTTTACTTGTTGTTTTTTTTAACTTGGGCAAATATCAGTATCAGCTCATTATCAGGGAGCCTGATCTGATATTCTAATGGTGCTGTTAATAAAATGTAGATTAGCATACTGTATCCTTTGCATCGTGTTCTGTGTCACCTGCGATTAAACCACATGCCACTCTAAAATACTTCCAGCTGTGAGTGTTCCTCCAGTAGTGAATCTCCAGCTGTGAAATGCATATGCAGGGAAACTGCACAAAGACAGGAAAAAAAAAACATCCCAGCAGATTCTCAGGAAAACCTTGGTTCTTTATCCTCACCCCCCCACCCCCCCAGCCCCCCCAAAAAAGAAGAGATCCTGGGAGAGACAAAATTAGACATTTTTAGGGGGAAACTATGAGGGAAGTTTTATTTTAAATCATTTTTGAATATAAATTATTTCCTTTTTTACTTTAACACTAAATAAATTGTAACTCAAACAGAATAAAGATGTTTTTCAAATAATCACTTAACTTTTTAAAGTAAATTCATGTTCTGTTTTTTCTGGCTCTTAGGATAGTAAAAACTCAGTAAAATTCTGTGTATTATCTGTATATTAAATATTAACATTTCTCATAATATATTTTAGCCTAGTGAATGGCATGGATACAGTCATGTTTTGTTTTGTTTTTCAATTACATGTTTTTTAAGAAACAATGTTCCTTTTATCCCTTGTACTATCCTAGGCACTTTGACATTGGGAGTTGGGTCATCTAGACCCACTAGACAGTGCGCTGAACCTTTTTTCTTCAATGATTTGTGATCTTCACTGGTGTCCATGGATTACATGAAATCTTCTTCACCTTCATCCACCTTTGTCATGGTAGGGAGAACACGTCAATGTAAGGGTGGGGTCTTCTAAGATAGCACAAGGGTTAAATCAACATGTACTAAAAACAATAAAAGTGACCAAAAAATTAAACTCTATAAGAAATTCAAATTCAATGATAAAAGCCAGAAATTAGATAAAATTATTGGAAGATTTGTGTTAAGTCCTGCTTTAAACCATGTCGTTAAGCAACAAATTAATGTGCAAGCATGGTGGTGGTAGTATGAATGGCAGGGATTGTAGTAGAGCTTCAAATAACCACATGATGAAGTGATTATTTAGACAGCAGTTTTAAATAGCCGTCTGATGCAGTGGCGGAGCTGAAATATTTTCTATGGGGGTCAGACCACTTTGGAAGGGCGGAAAAGGAGAAAAGCTTGTATTTATTTAATGCTACTTTTGTCACGGTGAGGGGGACTCGAGAGCAGGTAAGGACCCAAATGCAAAGGCGGAGGCACACGGTTCAAGGGCAAGGGGGTTTAATGCAAAGCAAAAGGCGCTGCAGAGCAGGATCACAAAACAAAACAAAACTCACTGTGGCGTGGCATGAAACATGGAAAAGACGGTCTGGGACGAAGAGGCATGAAGACGTTAATGGACCAGCACAAGAGGAAGGGAGAGACGAGAATTAAATACAGGCAGGGCAGACAAGACACAGGTGAACAAGATCAGGACAGATAGGGACCAGGAAGTAAAACTCAGGAACATGACCAAACAGAACACCTTACAAAATAAAACAGGAAACAGAACCAAACATGACAGAACAAGAAATGAATCAAAAACCAAGACAAAAGAAACCCAAACCATGACAACTTTAATTTAATGTTAATTCGTAATTAATAATTACTAGTTATTTTTATTTTTGCAATGCTTAAAGAAGCTTGTGTTGGTGACTTTATTTTTTGTCAATTATGATGCAAATATTTACTCTAAAATTGGGGGCAATGGGGGGGGGGGGGCGCTTTTTCCAGGGGGACCGCTGTCCCCCTTAGTACCACATATCCAGACAATCTGATGACCTTTAGGCCACAAATGGGTCATGTGGCGTTTGCAGTCTGTAAATGGCGTATACTTGTGTAGCGCTTCTTCCTTCTTTTGAAGGCCTTAAGCGCTTTACAGTCACAGACCCATTCACCCATGCACACACGCTGTGTCATTAACCCAACATCAAAGCATTGAAAGTAAAATCAAAATTTTGCTCACAATGATGTTAGTTTTAGAGGCAAAAACATTGCCATAAGTATTCAGGAAAAAAGAATTCCTGTCTCAAATTTGATCCACACATTTTTAACATGGAACTGTATTCTAAAGAATTAATTATCAACAAATGTTGCATTCTTTCAATACAGAGAGTAGTTATTTTTAGAAAACTGATCAACAATAAATGAGTTATTCTCACCATAAAGATTTAAAAATGAGCAAAAAATACCATCCGGCGCCTCAGGAGGGGAAAGCAGTTTTCTGCAGGCACCATTTTCGGAGCAGGTGGGGAGCTGCTGACTTCAACTGGAGATATTGTCGGGCGGTGGAAGGAAAAGTTTGAGGATCTCCTCGATCCTGCTGACACACCTTTTCTGGAGGAAGCAGAGGCTGTCCATCACCCAAGCTGAAGTCGCAGAAGTAGTTCATGAGCTCCTTGGGGACCAGACACCGGGAGTGGATGAAGTCCTCCCTGAGTACCTCAAGTCTCTAGATGCTGTGGGAGTGTCATGGTTGACAAGTCTCTGCAGCACTGCGTGCCAGTTGGGAACTGTATCACTGGACTGGCAGATGGGGGTGGTGGTTCCCCTTTTCAAGAAGGGGGAACGGAGGGTGTGTTCTAACTTCCGGGGAATCACACTCTTCAGCCTCCCTGGGAAAGTCTATTCCTGGAGATGAAGATAGGCAAACCTCAGATCCAGGACCTGGAGGGTTCGTGGGAGTTTGCTCATTCACACCATATGCGTTTTGTGGATTTGGAGAAAGCATTCGATCGCGTCCCCTGTAGTGTCCTGTGGAGGATGCTCTAGGAGTCAGGGGTCCGGGGAGCCTTACTCGCATAGCCGGTAGTAAGTCAGACCTGTTCCTGGTGCATGTTGGACTCCGGCTAGAAATAGGTGCAGCCAGGGGGCTGAGGGGGGGGTATTTTTTCTGTGCTCTTTGCAGATGATGTTGTCCTGTTGGCTTCATCAAGCCAGCACCTTCAGCATGCATTAGGGCAGTTTGCAGCCAAGTATGAAGTAGCTGGGATGAGGGTCAGCACCGCTAAGTCTGAGATAGCATGTCCCCTTAGGGTGGGTGGAGTGCTCCTGCCTCGGGTGGAGGAGTTTAAATATCTTGGGGTCTTGTTCACGAGTGAGGGAACATAGCAGCGTGGGATCGACAGCAGCAGCGATTGGAGCAGCGTCCCCCGCTGTACGGTCCCTGTACCGCTCCGTTGTTATGAAGAGAGAGCTGAGCCAGAAAGCAAAGCTCTCAATTTACCAGTCGATCTACATTCCATTATTCACCTATGGTCATAAGCTCTGGGTCATGACTGAAAGAACGAGGTACCAATTTCAAGTGGCTGAAATGAGCTTTCTCCGTTGGATGGCAGGGCGAAGCTTGGTCACCCGCAGAGAGCTCGGAGTAGAGCTGCTGCTCCTCCACATCCAGAGGAGCCTGCTGAGGTGGCTTGGGCATCTGGTTTGGATGCCTTCTAGACTCTTACCTGGGATGGTATTTCAGGTGTGTCCCACTGGGCAGAGGCCCCGGAGAAGACTAGGTCTCTGGGCTGGCCTGGGATCGTCTTGGGGTGGATCTGGATGAAGTAACCGGGGCTTTGCTCAGACTGCTGCCCCCGTGACCCGGTCCTGATGAATGGGAGAAGGTGGATGGATGGATGGACGGACGGATGGATGGACGGACGGATGGGTGGATGGAATGAGTTAGATGAACCTAAAATTAAAAAAAAGATAAAAAAATATTGAACTTCTCGGGAATCCTTGCAAATGACTTTTCAAAACACGTTCAACAATTGAATTTACTTAACATTATAGTGAACTGGTGAAAAACTGGTACTTATGTAAGCTAACTTTTTTTTTTTAAATGCCAGACTGGGAATAATGTTTAAAGTTTTGAAAATCACATAAAGATAGTTTCAGTAACATTAAAAAGTTACATTCCAACTCAACTGAACTTTTTCCAAACAAATGCAGCATTTTCTCTACAGGTTTCTGTGTTTACATTTTCACTTCCACTCATAGTGGAAGTTGTGGTGTGGGATTCTTGGCTTGTTCTCCATTTGGTTTAGGAGAAGGAGATGAGTAATCCTTAGCTTCCTTTCATCTGCTTAATCCCTCTTTGTATAATTTCTATTCTCTGAGTGTCCACCTGCTATGGGGCCCTAAGCCCCCAGGCTTGGCCCGCCAGTGTCCACCTGGTCTCTGGAACCTCCTGTTTCCTCCCCAACACACAAACGTCCCACACACACAGAAACCTCTCACTCTCCAGGCACGTTCTGCAGATCTGCCTTTCATTCAGAAACTGCCAAGATAGATACATTTACAACACCCCTGGACTACAAAAAGTCAGTCCATGATTGAATTTTTGCTTTGATTTTTTTTAATTTCCACTTTTTCTTCCTTTCTTCTCAAATGAGTTGATATTAGAATCATTGTTTAGCCTTAAAAAAAAACTAGAATGTTTCCTCCCTGATCATTTAAAATGGATTTTTGGAATTTAAAAGAAGAACCTCTTTTTTGTTGCTGCCTTTTTTCTAAATCTGTGCACCACAGAGGAGGAAATATGATTCTAAGAGTGCAGCTGTAAGTAAGCGATGGGTTGGACACTGGGTCAGTGTGGCGCACAGTAATGAGGTTCTGTTTGATTGGGTGATGAATGCTGTACTAACAGTCAGCCAGTGTCCGGGAGTTTTATTTTTTTTTTAAAATGTGAAACCAGCACAGGCTTCCTGCGATGACGGGCTGGTTGCCAAGTCTCCAGACCCCGATCCACCTCATGCAACACCCCCCAGTATTGAAACTACAACCCTATCTCCAAATCCCTCCCATCCTGGAAAGGACTGAAGCATACAACGGAAATTTCCAGGGCCTGTACGCTCAAGATGACGCCCCCACCACCACCACCCATCCAGCAACACCACCTCTGCCACCCCCACCTTGCTCCCTCCCTGTGGCCCCTGCTCTCTCCCTCAGTCATGAATCCAAAAGGACTGAGAGCAGCTGGAAGGTGAAGTGCAGCTTGTTGGCGTTGGGGTTAAAGTCAGACACCCCTTGTTGTGGAACCCCCCCCAGAAAATACATGTATTTTTCCCTGAGACTAGCAGCAAGGAAAAAGGGGTCTTCTTTTAGAGGTTTGTTGATTCAAGAGGTGGGACCTTTGGTGATCCACAAGCACAAAAATGTTGAACATTTAGGCCCAACCATGAAGGAATCCCTTCCAGGAAGCAAGGAATGGATACTTCACCTCTTTAGAAATTAAAGGTGTGTCATCTCTTCTGCCTGCTCTCTTTTTTCCACAGGTTTTTTAGTCAAAATATGCAGAAACTATATCCAAAACATTCTTTTAAAGAGTTTTTCAACTATCAACTACAAATTCGAATGTGTCCGCTTGAGTTTCGGACACTTTTTGTGGAGGGATTTTAGTCAAACTGAAACTTTTTTCAGTTAAAAACAAAGAAAAAAAAGAGTTTTCTGTCATACATCATGAAACAGCTCTAGGGGGCCATACCATGTAAGGCCTTACAGGTTAGCAGGAGGATTTTGAACTTGATTCTAGAATCAACTGGGAGCCAATGAAGTTCAACAGAGGAGTGATGTGATCTCTTCTGCTAGTTCCTGCTAACAATCTAGCTGCTGCATTCTGAACAAGGTGGAGACTTCTTAAGGAACTCTTAACAAAGAGTTACAGTAATCCAGCCTCGACGTAACAAACGCATGGATGAGTTTTTCAGCATCACTTTTAGAAAGTATATTTCTGATCTTAGCTATATTGCGCAGGATAAAAAAATGCAGTTTTACAAGTCTGAGATATGTGAGCCTTAAATGAGAAATCCTGGTCAAATAAAACCTCTAGGTTTCTAACTGTGGAATTGGAGGCTATACTTATGCCATCCAGGGAGACTATCTGAGCAGACAGAGCATCTCTGAGGTTTTTAGGACCTAGTATAATGACCTCAGTTTTTTCATCCAGGTCTTGATGTCTCTGATGCAGTCATTCGGTTTCTCTATATGGTAATTCTGGTCAGGTTTGATAGATAAATACAACTGTGTATCATTTGCATAACAGTGAAAATTAATGCTGTGTTTCCTGATTACGTTTCCTAAGGGTAGCATATAAAGCATAAGCAGGATGTGTCCTAAAACTAAGTCCTGTGGGACTCCGTAGCTCACTCGAGTGCAATGAGAGGAATGTCCATTTACATTAACAAACTGGTACCTATCGGACAAATAGGATTTAAACCACTGGAGGGCAGATCCTCTGATCCTGATGTCATGCTCTAATCTTTGGAGTAAAATACTGTGGTCAATAGTGCCAAAGGCTGCACTGAGGTCTAACAGGACCAGAATAGAATGTAGTCCCTTTTCTGATATCTGTAATAAGTCATTAGAGACTTATTAGAGAGTATCCTTGCTGTGGTGAGGTCCTGACTGAAAAAAACTCTGCACTCTTTCTTCACTGTTCTGGTCACTTCTGTGGTAACTTGAGTCACGGCTCCATCTCATTATTCACCAGTGCTCTGACCTGGCAGCCCCGTTCACAGCACCAGCTGCAGTTTTTGAGAAACAGGCCACAGAGTGGGCAAATGTGAGAACATACTGCAGTTTGATCCAAGAAATCATGTAGAAATAAGAACAATTGAATTACTCCTTGTTTAGTTTCATCTTTTTCTGTCCCCACTGGAGAGACGTCCAACAGTGACTAAACAACAGTACCGCAGAGGCGTCGATGGCTTTCACACAACAAATGGAACCCGTGTCACATGACGCTCGCCTGGCTGCGCAGACCTCCCACATCCCAGGCTCTGTCCCGATCCCAAGCCTGGGGTTTGCTGCGTGTCTGCAGAGCGCGCGGAGCAGGATGCGCCACAGACAACAATGCAGCCTCCAGCACTCTCACACGCACATTCCTGTGGGCCTACTGCTGCTGTTTGTGTGTACGTGTGTGTGTGTGTGGTGGGGGGTACGCTGGGGTGGAGCACAGCAGGCTGTTTGCTTCCCCCACTTCCACACCACCACAACTTTGTTTTTGCATTTATTTTTTGAGATAACACACTCAAAAAGACACAAAAAAAGAGATTTTGCTTGATGGTGAATGAAAATGTTTTTTTTTTGGACCTACTCAGTCCCAAATGTTAGAAAATCTCCCCACTTCACAGATGTTTATATTAACAGTCTCGTTTTTAATTCCTGCAGGGTAATGGGAACAAAAACTGTACAGTCATTTGAACAATGACCCTCTTCATGCTGGCATGAACTCACATTACAGAGCCAGTCATGATCTGTGTTTTTATTATGTGATCGGCTCTTCATTCAGCACTGTCCCTAACTGCACTCTTTAGATTGGTCTCTCAGCAAAGATATACTGCAAATGGAGCACATTATTGTATGTAACATTAATGAAATTATGCCTGAGGGACATGTAATTAATGCAGAGTGGGATTATATGCTGCTGGTGTTAAAAAGACGCATGCGTTTCTGTTTGAACTTGAGCTTCTGTTGTGAGAAATGGAAAACAATCATCTGTGTGTGTGATGGAGCACAAACATGCAGAGACTTAAGTGTGTTCAGCAGAGTATCAAAATCAATTCTGCGCTATATGTGGAGCCAGGGAAGTGGAGGGGAGATCGGTGTGACGGCGCCAGATCACATTAGTATTGATCAGTTGCAGCAGAGAGGCTGCAAGTTCCAAGTTCTGCAACCGAGTCACAGATCTCTGCCAGATGTTTTTCGGACAAACAAGTTTGCACATGTTAGAAAATTTCAGGGACAAACCTGAGAAATAGAGTGGAGGAAACAAGTACAGCATTTCATCCCTTGCTGATTTTGTAGGTAAATTAACAGTCTGTCAACCTAATCGTAAAAATTAAGAAATAAACTTTAAACAATTTATATCAGTTTATTTGCATTTTATTGAGGGGAATACGTATTTGACCCCCTAGTGACCATTAAGAGTTCTGGTTCCCACAGACCAGTTAGAACATGACCATCAATCCACCCATAGGGTGGGGCTCCAAACCAGATCTGACCTGGTGGGGTTTCCATGATCATGAGAAGGGTGAGAACCTAAAAGGCCTAAAACAACATGACAGGAGTTAGTTGATGATCTCAGAGCAGCTGGAACCACAGTCACCAAGGAAATCCTTTTTAATACTTTACACCGCAGTGGTTTAACATCCTGCAGTAGCCCTGCTTAAGAAGTCACATGTTCAGGCCCACCTAAAGTTTGCCATCAAACAGCTTCATGAAGAGAGTGATTGGGAGAAGGTGCTGTGGTCAGATGAGACCAAAATGGAGCTCTTTGGCACCAACTCAAGCCGTTGGTTTGGAGGCAGAGAAATGCTGTTAATGACCCCAAGAACACCATCCCCACTGTTAAGCACAGAGGTGGAATCATTATGCTTTGGGGGTGTTTTTCTGCACAGGGCTACCTCACCGTGTAGATGGGAGGATGGACAGTGCCGTGTACCCTCAAATCCTGGATGAGATCCTCCTTCCCTCCACCAAGAAGAAGCATATCAAGGCCAATGAGTGGTCCAGTCAGTCTCTGAATCTCAATATAGAAACCATATGAAGAGAGCTGAAGCTCAGAGTTCACAAGCAGCAGATTCAAAATCTGAATGATTTAGAAGTCATTTGTAAAGAAGAGTGGACGAAAATTCCTCCTGATGTGTGCAGAAACCCGATCATCAACTACAAGAAACGTCTGATCTACCTCTGTGCTGCTAATAAGGGTTTTGACACAAAGTACTAAGGAGGATCAAATAATTTTTCCTGCGCTGTAATGGGGAGAAATCTGACTTTTGGTTTCCAGATAGTAGAACGGACAGGAAAAAAGGCTGTTGGTGCTTTGTAGCAGCAATCTGTACTCTAACAAGAGCTCACTTGTGTGTCTTTTATTTTGAAAGTGCATTAAATGCTGCATTTCCAGAGCGTGCAGGCGGATGAATCAATCACTCTGCCAGGCCCACAGCCTGCAGATCACCAGCGCCAGTGAACTTTCTGCTTCCAGGTCGACTTCACCCCGCCGTGGCAGACAGTGACCCCCCCCCAAACCCCAAGGCTGCAGTCCTTCCCTGACCTGCAGCAGCACAAAAAACCCCTTCAGACTGCAGCCGGGACCTGGAAGTCATCACTGATACGGGCAACACTCAGGGAGCGCGGAGGTCATCAATAATGTCTCCATTTACTTAACGCCGACACAAACACCTGCTCATTTATCACGGCTGACACACGTCAGCCTGGCTCATTTCTCACGTCCCAGTCTGCCAGCCTTTGCTGATCTTCATCAGGTCACCTCTGCCACGGGGAGGCCCTCCTCGAGCAGATAAAGACGCAGAAGCCACGCACCGATGGAAGCAAAGGGATTCCTCCTTTTTTATGGGATCGGTGGGGAAACCATGTCTGTGCGGATCCAGGAAATAGATCCGGAATGGGCTTTGATGGTTCAGGAGACATTTTGAAGGAGCCCCGCCCGCCCAAGTGAAAAGATTCACCTGTGGCTGCAGGAGCTGCTCTTCCAGCGTAAATCACTTTAGGGAAAGGACAGACACTCGTGTCAATCAAATCCAATCTAGATCTGCTCAGGATCCATCTGTGTGCTGGTTCAGTCTGGGGAGGGGGGCAGAGCTGTGATGGTCCTTCTAACAACCAGCGACCTGACATAACCCCAGTAGGAAAAATGGGAACATTGTTCATTCTCCCTTTGAATTTAAATCATTTAAACATTTCAAAAAGGACACTAAAACCAGTCGAAGCGGGTTGCTGGAGCCTATCCCTGCTACTGTTGGGACCACATTCACATTTCTGGCTAGGGGCAAATTTTGAGTCACCAATGGACCTACGAAGGATGTTTTTGGACTTGGGAGAAAGCCGGAGTCAGGATTTGAACCAGGACCATCTCGCTGTGAGTGCTGACCACTACACCACAAAAACACAGAGAGGAATTTTTAAAAGAAAACTGTTTTTTAAAAATGATTTTATCTCCAAAATGGGAAAAAATAAAATTGCATAAATTTCCCACCAAGTGAACTTTTTAATGTTTAGGAATTTCAGATAATAAAACACATTGGAGATCATCTTAATCAGATTTTAGAGTTTATTTGAGCCACTCTGTGACAGGAGTGTCTAATCTCAGTCTCTGAGGACTCATTTCCATCCTCTGATCTTTCAGTTTCTCATTGGTGGAAGTCGTGTTTCTGGTCATAAAATGATGGAGGAAATTCTCCTCCCCGTGATCTTCAGCTTCTCTTCTGCTCTCCTGTGATGGTCCTCCACTCCTTTCTCCATCAGTAGGTTTACCTGATGCGTCTGAAGGGCCTTCTCTCTGCTCAGGTGGTTTATTGATTGAAGAGGTCAGAGGTCAGGTTTGGACCTGGGCTGCTTCAAGGTCATGATAAAAAATGTTTTTCCTGGTTGTTTTTCTCTTTTTGATGCTCCTTAAGAAACCTTGTGGCTTAAATTCACACAAAATTTAAGCAAAACTAAAATCCCAAAGTTACAATTTATATGAATTCACTCTTGCATGTTGTGAGATTTAGCAAAGCAAAAAGATTGAAATAAGAGCCATGTACCTTTACAACTTGAAAATATATTTTATGACTTTTATGTTCTTTTTTTCATTGTTCTTAACATATTTTTTGCAAAGCCTTAATGTGATTGAATGTAACAATGCATTATTTTGAAATTTTGAAAAATTGATTTGAAATTTTTAGGCTTTTTGTCACCAAGTTTCCTTTAAAGTTCCGCTCTGATGAACATGTTTTTTGGCGTTTTTAATACGTTCTTGTGGCATAATGGAGAACACATATGGAGAATATTAAGCTTAAAACTGTATTTCTTTATTCATCCAGAAAACTCTGTTTGAAAAAGATTGGATTTGTTCTGCATAAAACACTCGACCCACAAGCTCCATTCTGATGCTTCCTCTTGCAGACAAATAGATCCATGAACGTCTTCATCTTCCTCATCTGAGCTGACATCTGGCTCAAAACTGAACAGCTGGATGGCTCCAATATTGCTCACCATTTTTGTTGCACCACTAATGTTAGGTTGGAGGTGAGGTGGGGCTATAAGCTAGCAGGAGAGTGTAAACAATATGTCCTAGAAAAGGACTTTTATAAATTATATTTGGGAAAAAAACATCATAATCATAATTAAAAGACCACTGGGAACGTTTTTAGAATAGATGGGAGTGGGACTTTAAGGTCCTTTGGTAGTTGGTCAGTTGCATGTTAAAGCCAGTGTCCGCTCCTCAGATAGGATCAGAGTTCCTCCAGCATCATGAGGAACTATTCAGGAACAGGTCTGTTTTCAAAACCCTGTTAATTATTGATGCAGCGCAGAAAATCTGCTGATAAACGTCCTCCACCCAGATCCAACATCCGCTCAGAGAACGGAGGATTTTCTTTCAGTTCTTCAAGCATTTGCTCCTCGTCTCTGCAGTGTTTGAGTCGACAATGAAGGAGGTTCAGACGCGTCCAGACGCGCATCACTCCTATTGGTCTTTTGTTCGCACTCGTCTGAAGAGAACGACAAACGGCATCTCAGTCTGTGGGAGCAAACTTAGAAAAAGTCCTTCCGTTTTGTGGATTTTCTGAAACTAACGGTTTAAGTCAGAGAAAATGAAACCTAAGAACATTTGAAAGGATAAGCGAGTACTATAGCTACAGCTACAACAAAAGCAGAATTTAAGAAGCACAGAGTTAAAGCCAGCAATAAAAATCTCATCTTTGGGACGCCCGCTTTACCGAAAAATCCATTTGACCCTGTTGCGTCTGGAGCGTGCTGCATTCGGCGGGCAGCTGTCCGGTCTCGCTTTGAAGCAGTCACAGCTGCGATGCGGACACAAACTTGGGCGCTGCAGGCTCTCTTGCTGGTGCCCTCCTCCCGCCCGTCTTGTGGCACAGTAGGAGGGTACCACTGAGCTTCCAGAGCGTGCCTCCGTGCATCAATAATAGAGAGCCAGGCAGCGGGGAAACTTAATACCATTCACTACCTAATTAACTAATTGAACAATGAAAGCCTGTAAACTGGCAGGACAAATAACTAATTACCCCTTTTTTTTGCGTGTGTGAACAGAAAGTGCTTGAAGTTTTGAAAATGATGCAGAAAAACCCTCATGGAGTCAGAGTGGGACCCTGTGGATCCACCTGAAGATTGTCAGAGTTTACCGGGAGCACCGCGAGCTCATAAGGAGATAATTTATGCCTACAGGAAGTGAGTCTGACCCATAAGGTCAATGGCGCGACGCTGTAAAGTGAGATGTAAGCCACATACATTAGCGGAAAGTAAAGTGGAGGACAGGGGTGGGAGGTATGGCTCAGACTGGGGGGCAGGGGGGGTTCAGTGGAAAGAAATAGACTCCATTCTTTTTGTAAGTCCTCCCCTCCAGCTGTCACCCCGCTCTTGGTCCCATTGGTGGGGTTGCCACGGTGACAAGAGGCCGCATGTCTTTCGGAAGGGGGGGTTGGTCAAAAGACCCCATTGTTCTTGGGTTAAGCCGTCTTCGACTGTGCCCGTCTGCTTTGGGGGGGACAATACGCCCAACACTCACCTCCGTAGAGGAGTTCAACAATGAAGGAGGGTACAAGTGTTAAATGACGGGGGGTGGAAGGAGAATTTATTTTTAGGTAGAAAATAAATGAAGTCAGAAATAAAACTCAAAAGTAAAGGAAACCAATGTCATCAGTTTTATTCTCTAATGTCAACTTAGTTGGTCAAGTTGGAAGAACTTGTTAAATGCAATTCCTACAAGCTGCCACAAGATGGCAGTGTGGCGCCACTGATGTAACACAGAATCCAGACTCCGGTCGTTTGTCTTTCAGTGAGACTGGAGGAGAAGAGCCAGAAACCTCCGGCGTCCTTCAGCCAAGTGACTGACGTGACGTAAAGGGGAGGCAGTGGCAGGATAGATCGCCGCCATGCATCATTCTGGGAGCCAATTTTCCAATGTGGAGTGAATCAGAAACTCCGTTTGTTACGGCTCCTCTCTGTTCTGCTCTTGACTGATGGATGGAGAAAGTGAAGAGCGGCGGATCTGAATCCATAACGGGCGGAAAAGCAAGGAGGGGGGTTAGGAGTCAATTCACTTCCAGGCACTTGGAGGCGTCCCAAATGTAGACCAGATCAATCACTTATGAGGCAGTTTGTTCCATAAAGGCTGAGAAATAAAACAAATCATCCTGGGAGTCATGAAGAGAAATCTGTCAGAGGTGAGGTGAAGTCAGCACACGGCTCAGACGCTTTGGGCTTGTTCTTTAGAACATCTGGATTAGAGAACAAGTCGCTTCCTTCCTTTTTTTGGGATTCAAATCAGCCTAAACGGCTGAATTTTGACATTTCTTTGAAAGGATGTGAAGTTAAAAAAGGGGGGCCTTCAGTGGGTATCGACTTCCAGATGTTTGATCCAGTTTCTTAGAGGGAGGCTGAGGATGCATCCTCTAAGAAACCGGATCAAAAATCTGGAAGTCGATACCCGCGGCTCTGGCAGAGGCTACAATGTGATGAGCAGGTGGGTGGGTGGGATATTTTTTTGGAAGTCAGTAGTTAGAATCCCGTCAGTCTGTTGATTCCCAGTCAGCGTCTTTCACATAAGGTCAGGGGTGGAGTTGTGCGCCTCCTCTGGGGGGGCAGGTTGGATGGGCGGAGCGGCGCTGCGTCGGCGTCCGCCGGTCCTCCTGCGCGTCTCCCTGATGGCCTCAGGAGAGGTGTGAGGCACCCAGGCGAGCCCCGCCCCCCCAGCGCCGTGCTCGACCTTTGGTTCCTTAGGCTTCTGCGGACGGAGCGCTGCCCTCTGGTGGCTACAGGTTTGAACACGTCCTCAAAGTTGAAGTCAGCCTGCCAAGGAGCAAGGCCTGCCTCGCCCACCCCCACCCCCTCCTCCTGAACGCCGGAGCTGTTGGGGGGGCCCTCAGCGACCTCACCAACCAGCACCGCCTCCTCCGTGCAGTCTGGAAGCTCTCCGCCCCGCATGCCGTCAGATTTTGCACTTTCGTGGGGCTGCGGTTTCCCAGAGGAACAAAGATCTTCACCGTCGGCGCCCGGCGCTCCGGGTTCAGGGAGCTGGGATGGAAGTTCCCACGAATCCTGAAAGACGGAGGTGCTTGGGTCCTCAGCGTGCACGTCCTGAAGATCCTGGCTGTCGGGAACGCTGACCTTCCTCACCTTCGGTCCTCTTCTGCCTCTAAGCTTGCAGACAACGGCGTTCGTGGCAGATTCTGGGGTGTTTTCCACCGCCGCATCGCTCGCCTCTGTGGCGGCGTCTGCCATCTCAGGCTTGACAGGACTCTCTGTCCAGAAATGAGGACACAACTATTTTAGGTCATCTAATCTCACAACCCACCAACGGCACACACACACACACACACACACACACACACACACACACCCACACACACACACACACACACACACACAACCAACACCGCAGCAGATCTTACCGGAGCAGCTCACAGCTGGAGGTCGGCCGCTGAGGGACAATCTCTCCCTGATGGGACTCAGACTGGGATTCTTGGAGGCGTACGCACGGGAGCCGTACAGGGAGCGGTCCACGCCTTTGTTCCACTTACGGGTGGAGGTCACCTGGAGATCGGCATTAGTTGAGATCAAATTGCTGCACTAACTCCATTTCCCGGGTTGAATAAACAGGCGGTTAAGCCCTGATCCAACACAGAAAGTTTCAAACAATTAAAAGTGATTTTCCATTTTCATTAGAAAGCAGCAAAAAAAAAAAAAAAAAAAAAAATCAAAGGACTAAAAATTAATAATTTAACTTTGAAATACATGTAAAAGTCAGTCCATTACTTCTAATTGCCCACAATATCAAACCCAAGTGAATCTTCAAACCAGCGGTCCATAGAAATGGGCTCCTGCTCAGAAGAACTGCAGCTCAGTCATTCAAGTTTAAAAACCATTTCAGGAAGACTCTTACTTTGAAAGAAAATGGGAATTCTTAGAAGTTTCTGGTGTGGCTTTCATCTGTTTGTTCTGATGACAAACGGCTACAAGGATTCAGAAATCAAAGTTTGCAGTAACATTTTTTGATGAAAGCTTTTTTTTTTCTTAAATCACAAAAACTAAAGTTTTAGAAATCCCAAAAGCGAGGTTGTTGGACAAGGTTCCTTCTAATATTTCTTACCTTCACTCAATGCTGCATTTTTTTGGTATTTTGAAAAGAATTCATTTTTGAATAGGAAAATTCATTTCTGGTTTCCAGCAGTCATTTACTGTGTTAGCACAAAGACCAGTGCTTTGCAGTGAACCTGGATGAGCTCCCGTGGTGAGGAAGACGCAGTCACATGACGAGGCCTGATTGATCATCACGGCCAGAACATGACTCATTGGGGACAAGAGTCGTTTTATTTAGAAGGTTCTAGCATGTGAGAACCTTCATCACATCAAGAGGAGAAGTAAAAGGTGACGTTTTCTAACGGCAAAGTGAAGATCTAATAAATATGAACCTTTGACATCGACTGAATCCACAGTGTTCTGAAGATGAAAAGGTTGACGGTTTATTAAGAAAATACATTCAAACACTTTTTAGTGTTTAAATTGTTCAAGCCCAATGCATTGTGGTCTATATCCACCAATCCAGTGAGCCTTGATGCACACTGGTTTGTCACAGACTTCTGGGAAATTTCTAGGGCACTGGATTTATGGAATTGTAGATTCAGACGGCAAGTGAAGGAGTAGTGAAGGAAGTCGGACAGAGCCTCAGAGTTTCCTTAAGGCTAATGCGGCCATCTGACGGTCATGAAAATGGAACGTACCACTGTTGTGCGGCTGGTAAGTGGGTGCATGTGGCGCAGTGAGACCATCCCTGCTGCGTGTCGCCTGCTTCATCCTTACTGTGTTTTAGAAGTGTTCACTACGACCGTGCACATGCCCGCAGACAAAAACATCCATAACATTTTCTCACAGACATCTAGGACTTTGATGTTTCCTGCACAGGTTTGCCTGCTTTCTGCCTGCAGACAAACCGTATCCACCCGTAACTAAGGCTTAAGCGGCTGACACTTAATTCAGCGTCTCCAATTGCCTAAATTAATATTTCAACTAAAAGAAACCATTTCAGTGAAACTATTACACATGATAACAGCCATTTTTTAGGCTGAAAGGAAAGTATTTGTTCTCCCACTAATTATTCTTATTTGTCAGGCAGAAATCTTTCTTCCATTTAAATAACATGGTGATCTAAGATGGCACATAAGTTTGTCACAAATGTAGACGAATATGATTCTTTAGTTTTAAACTGAAAAAAAAAAGGCTGCAAATTCTTTCAGCATCTTTTCGTTTTTTCTGTCTCCTAAATAGAGACTTCCTGCTGCATCTACTTCCTGTTTGTTTCTTATGTTGCTGAAAACATTAGCTTAAGTTCATTTAGACGTGTTTGGCGTGACACACAACGAGGTCACGTGTTAGCAGCGTGTGGCGTTAAGAGTGGGCGTGTGAATTTGATAACCACCGGTCAATACTTTTGGAGTCAAATTTGTTTTACATATCAAATGCAAAAAGTTCTATTTATTTCCACTCCTGAGAGTCTTGAAACAACGACAGTGTTTAACGAATTCCGTGTCACATGATGTTGGCAGCAGACGTCACTGACTGCACAGCCAGCAGCGTTGCAGCAGAATGGAGGGCCAAAAGAAACGGGTTGTTTTTTAACCACCTACAGCTAAAGCTAATGCCACATTACCTTTAGTGATGTCAGTCTGTAGTAAAGCTGCCCCATATGGCAGCTAAACTAAAAGCAGCTCATCTCCAAAGCTAAATATCACCAGAAAAAGAAGCTAGCTTCAAAGCAGCATGCGCCCCCTGCTGTCCATCACAAGACACTGCAGGAGGGAGTTATGAAAGCCAAAGGACAGGTGACGGCTCGCTTTAGCTTTCCATAACTCTTCAACCGTTTATGCAGTTATTGCAATTCCAGCGGATTCTGACACGGAGAAAAGCGGCTTTGTGCTGATGAGCGACACAGAAGCGAAGTGTTCTCACGGTCAGCTGATTCTGTTGGGGAGAAGAGCGGCTTCAGTTCCGGTAGGTCAAAGAGCTGCGTTACATCCCTGCCGTTGGCAACATCTCCGACGTTAAAGGCTTAGCTGTGAGTGATTATAGTTAGAGGGAGAGCGGACAACCACTGATCTGCCCACTGTTACCATCCAAAACTGAAAAAAACTATTATAATTTATAACTGCAGCAAATGATGGACAGAAGTACGAGCTGGAGGATGTCATCCTCATCCCGTTTTCTTTTGACAAACATTCAAGTTTATGTGCTTATGAGCAAACAGGGACGGCTTCGTTTCTAGAATGTTATCATTTAAAAGTCAAGACGCGGGTTTATATCAAGGCTATAAATCACACATTTAGATGAAATGGAGTTTTTAATAAATATGCAAACAAGAGTACCATACATTTGTGGTTTTCTTTTGAACAGAAAATGTGGACACTACCTATCCAGTTTTACTGAGTGTGGAAAATGTCTGAATTTAATCAGTTTAATAAATGTTCTCGGGTAAAGAGACGCCACGGATGGTTTAAATGCAAACGGCCTCCACTGAAAGTCGGGCATGAAGCTCAGACATCACCTCAGTGCTCCGCTTATTTCTGCAGATTTCTCAGGAAACCGAGTAGAGGAGAACCCAGAAGCTGCAGACTCAGCGAACTCACCTTCAGCCTCCCACTGGCGGACTTGGCAGCAGAGCGCGTTGACCTCTTTACAGGTTCGCTCTCCTCTGGCTGCTGGAGGAACACAGACACAGGGTGGGGATGCATCACACCGACCTTTAGCCAAACACCATCTACCTCACATTAAATAAAAGCCTTTAAAAAAAAGATTCTGCTCAGTTTGGGAGGAATTAAACCGCATAGATCATCTAATGACTTAGAAATTATTTCTAAAAGCCAACTGTGTCTGACAGTGGGGATTTCTACAGAGGAGATCAGAACAGAAGTGGATTAGGGCGTAGTTGCAGACCTTTCTCTTTCTTCTGGAGCGTGGAGCCTCACTGCTGGCCTTCAGTTCTGTGGCCGCCTGCAGAAAAGAAAACGGCTCAAACTTCCAAACACAGGACCGCATGACAAATGACTATGGCAAGAGTGGGGGCAGGAAGTGGAGCTAACCTGTGTGTTCTTGCATGGAGGAGGAGCTGAACCATCAACTCCCTCCTTTTGCGGCTCGTCTTCTGGCAGGAGTTCATCCAGGACACCCGTGTGACACGATGTGTTAGAACCAGCACAGAGATCTACAGAACAGCAACAACAAACAGAAAGAACAGCATTAAACCCAAAACGGGTCACTAACAAATCTTTGGACTGGAAAGGTTCCTTCCTGCTAAAGAATGTGAACGGAACCAGCTGGACAGAAACTTTAGTCTTCTGATTGGCTGCAGGGTGTCCATTAAAAAGTGATCATGGACACCTCAAAAAGAGGTTCCCTGAAACACTTCTATTGCACTGGCCTTAAAGCCAGTTGGTTACCGGGGCAACAGAAACTCTGAACATGGGAGGGAATACTCTATTCCACAATTGACCCCAACAGGAAGGCAGAAGAAAAGTTCTCTGTCCTTCACATCCTCCTATGATGTAGATGCCAGTATCTCCATCAATATTTATAATCAACAGCCATTAGTTTGAACAATGTCGTCGTCTGTCTTTCAATCGCTTGATACAGAGTCAATATGTGTTTATAATAACTAGTTTGATTATTACTTAAAGAAAGAAATTGTTTGTTTGTTGAGACACATTTAATGATCAGAGTTGATGGTAGATATTTCTTGTAATCAAAGGGATCCAGGAAGCAACCAGTGGACTCTGTTGCTTTAAAAACAAAACAAAAGCTTTTGCTTCATCATCTGGACAAAAACAAGCGATAAGAGGTGAACTTTCCCTCTGAAATGATGCTTTGGATCTCTTGACATGACGCAAAGCGAGGTCGGTGCAGGCTCGGCAGGCGTTACCATGACAACGCCGCGCATCACATGGGTTTGTGGAAAAACTTGTTTAAATGTAGAAAATAAGTACTAATAATCGATTTAATGTTTCTTTTGTAAGTTAGCAGACGTTGCTTCTGCAAAGTCCATTAATTTCTGGTAATGGACATCTTGAAAGACATTATCTCAAACAGGAATGCGATATTTTGCAAAATCAAAGCATTCTGGTAGAATTTTTACTTCCTTTAGAAGAGTCTTGTGTGCACAGGACTGAATTTAGAGTAAAGCATAACTGTAGAGAACATAATAGGAACGTGAAAGTCATTGTTTAGTCAAAACCACAGCAAAAAAACAAAAACAAAGATTGAACGATATTAAATTGAAAGCAGACGGGGTCGGGAGCCGTGAGAGCATCTTACCAGGCAGACTGTGAGACAAATACTCTTCATGGAAAGCGGTGTCCAAATTCAGTGGCTGGGTGTCAAAATCATGGTCTGAAAATATCAAATGAACAAAAACAAAAGGTCACAGAGCTGAAAAGACACACAAGAGGAATTCAAGAGAGTTTGGTAATAACCTGGATGGCTCGTCGGTGCAGAGTCCGTCTCATCCAACACAGGAAAAACGATCTAAGAGCACAAAAACACTGGACTTTAGGGCATCCAAATACTCGGATATTCACAATCTGTTCCAGAAGCATTGAATAGATATATTTGCGATATTCCAAGTTGCTCGCTAGATTGGCGAGTATAGACCACAATGCATTTGAACAATTTTTGCAAAAGAAAATGTATCCAAGCATATTTTTTAAAAAATAAACCAACGTTTTATCATGTGTAGAAAAATCTGAACACAGTGGATTCATAAATAGTTGTAAAATACTCATATCAATTTCATTTTCACTTTGTGAAATTGGTGATGTCATATTTACCCTTTAAAAAATAATAATAAAGTAGGGAACATGGTGTCCCAAATGCTTTTCAAATCCAGGGCGCTGCATAGTTCCACACGATCTAGTTTTTAAGTATTTAGGGAGGGAATTCAATGCAAATATTGCTCTAAAATGACAAAATAATGTAGGATTCTAAGCATGTAAACTAAACAAACTGTAGGGGCTACTGTCAATAGAAGTTCATACATTTTCAAATCAAAGCTAAAAAGTGTTCTATAGATAAAAAAAGACAGCGGTTCAGTTTACTGAAATAAGTTTGGAATTTCTATCAGATTTATTGGCCAAAAACAGCCTTGGAATTGTGTCTGTTACGTTTTTTTATTCTGTTCTCTTGTTCCGAATAAAATGTATAAATGATGGAGATTATATAAATATTTCAATTTTCCTACATGCAGTAAAGAAAACCAGCTTTCGAAATAAGCGGTTATCCTGTTGTCCGAGACAACCAGATTTCACGGAGGACAATCAGAAATGAACCTGATGGTTGTCCGTGTGACAACCTGGTCTTTTATTCAACATTTTGGTATTTTTCGACTATTTTTCAAAGTTTTTGGGAAACCCACGTTAGACTTTTTAAGATAAAACCGAGTGTACACGAACGATGTCGTGTGACTTCCGAACGAACCGAGCACGCCCGAAGACGTGAGCGGCATCAGCCTCAGCAGACTGAGTCGGACGTTGATGATGACACATCCCTTGAGGAACTTGTCTGAACTGACTTGTCAAAAATGACAACATTGCACCTGAATGTCTTGTTTAAAAGATCAGGGATATTAGTCTTTACTGCTACTGCAGCGCACAACGTAAACATGGGATCATTTACACAATAGATGTTATATAATATTATAACTTTTCATCACATATAAATATTACTTTATATTTGAAATGCTGTACCACGTAGTCCCAGTCCATACAAGTTTTCTAAATTTTAAAAATACTCCTTAGGTTACAGTATTTGTTAATGTAATCAATTTTCTGATATATTATAGGGTAATACAAAGTATTTTCATTTGACCGCAACAGTATTTGATTTACATGGCAATACTTTGTGTTACCAGATGCTTCAATATTTAGTAAAATGTTTGTTTTTAATATTTAAAGAGTTTTTTAAATGTCCATCATAAGAGGCAGTTCATATTAGATGTATAGAAGAAATAAAGATGACATCTTAGTAGGTTTTGTTGCTGTTGAATATTGGTATCGAAGGACAACCTAATGTTTCTTGCCATTTTTTCCCCCTTTTTTCTAACGCTGAAAACACAAATGTAGCAACCATTCAAACCTAACAGATATTAAGAGTCGAGGTTGGATCTGTGAATTGACTGGGATCCAAAGTCCTGTAGATTTGCTCTGAAATGTGCGGCTCCGTAAACATTGGGGGGGGGGGTTTCTACCTTTGGGTGTTCGCCTCCTCCGTCATGACCTTCAGGGTTTATTCTGCGTCTGCCAGAATAAACTAGTGTGGGGGAAACTTCAAACTCAGACGGGCTGAGACAGTCCAGCTGTCCCCCCGCTGCCCTCGCTTCGCAGCTTTGGGGGGTCTTCAGCACAGAGCGCAGCGGCACGCCCCCGCCAGGAGTGGACCCCCGTGCTGGAGTTCCACCTTTTTGCAGCGGGGTGCTGGGGGGCAAGTTCTTGTCAAAGAACTCGGGTGAGAGAGGACCGCCGAAGCGCACCTGCTTCTTCACTTTCACCACAGACGGGGTTCCTTCCTCTGTAAAACAGCAAACTTCACAATAAAAGCCTTTCTGCTCTTTGTTCCATCTGAAATCACTCAGGATTAAAGTGTCTTCAAAAACTAGCCACAATACCAAAACTACTTTTTATGAGTCACCAACAGTGACATCAAACAAACTGCTTGTTTGTGCAACTTTTAAATATCCTACAAACAGTTGTATATTTATTACACCTAAGCAAAACAACCAAACCTTTTCTGCAAGCAGTTTTAAGTTGTTAAACAAGCCGCTAACGAAGCCCCGCGGTCCTGAAAACAGCGCGGCACAAAAGCACGGCGCGCTGAAGTACAAACATACGGAGATGAAAGGCTGAAGCCTCCAGACGGAGCCTGTTTACCTGTGGGTTTAGGATCCTGCAACAAAGGCAGAGAGGAGATGAGGAAGGGCGAGGTCTGCTGTGATGATGAAGCAGCCGCAGGATCTGCAGAGGGGGGCGGGGCAGGGCTTTGGACCCGACACACAGCCCCCTGTTAGGAGAAAACACAAACTTTACCATTTGGATTCATATCCGAGCGGAGATTCTTGTTGAATTAGACATTTGTGATCTCTGTCCAAACATTTCACAATAAAAGAACTTCCCTTATGTGGTGACATTTAATATTCAAAACAGCCGTTTGAGGGATTTTTGAAATTTATTTTGGGAAGAGTATATGAATCATTTCAGCTCTCCAATGTCGAGTTAAAGAGCATAATAATCTCATGTAGAAAGAAATAACTTTTACAAACTTCCCCTGAGGCTCAATTTAGGTCAGTTAAGCAACAGACGCCAACTTGATGCAAAGTAAGTCATATAGAGCAGTGTTTTTCAACCTTTTTGGAGCCAAGGCACACTTTATCCTTGACATAAATCCTGCGGCACACCAGCATCCAAAAATTAAAAAAGGAGAAACTCCACAATCTCACCGGCATTTTGTGATAATTTTGGAAGAAAAAGCTGGAAGTTGCAGCTGTTATTCTAAAAGAAGTCATAAAAGTTAAGTTAGTTGTGAGTAAAAAAAAATTCAACAGAATTATTTGACATTTTACCCTGGTAGTTGTTTTTTCCTTTAGTTTATTAAAATGCAATTTTATGTAACCTCACAAAAAAAACAAAATATATTCTTTCTAAATAGTTATTAATTTATTTAAAAATATTTCTTTCAATGTTGGTGCAAAAGCAACTGTAATTTTTTTAATAATTATATGATCAGAATATGTTTGATACATTTTACACAACAAAACTAACATTAAATTTAGGTTTTCTGTAGCTACACCAAAAGTGAAAATTTTGAAGTCTTAATCAAAGATGAAGTCTTTGAAAACTTGAACAAAAATGTTTTATCTCTTTTTAGATGATTGAATTGTTTCAATTTAGTTTAATTGTGTCTGTTGAACACTTCACCTTAATCCTGTTTTTAAATGTTGTTATTATTTCTTCTTAAGTTTAACATATAAATATTCCAGACATTATTAGAAAAGTATTTCAGTTAGACTGATGACTTGGACCAAACTCTGGGATGTTTGATGTTAATAAACACAAACCTTGAAGGAGAACTAAACTGTTGACCTCTGATTTCATCAAAAGGAATTAAAAACTGGTTTATGTGTGTTCGTTGTGGTTCCAAGACATTTAACAGGGAAGAATCATTGTATGCTGAGACGCTGTCACTTTAACCCAATGCATCATGGGAGATGTTGTGCAAAAACTGCTGCCAAACGCAGACAGACTCACTTCTCTGAGAAAACGGTTATAGCTGCAGCTAAATCGCGGTACCGTCATTCTTATCAAAATGTCTTTAATAGAATCAAATAAACACAAAGAAAAAAGTATTTTATGATCTTTCATATTCCTAACTACTCAGTGTTTTATCAGGGCCTGTTTGGAAAAACAAAGAGCTGATATCCTGGAGATGGAAAATGCTTTTAGCTCAGTGAATGAGGGCAATTTCCCACGGCACACCTGACCATCTCCCACGGCACACTAGTGGTTGAAAAACACTGACATAGAGGACGTGATTTAATGCTATTCCCATTATTTCAACTTGTCCATTATTAATTTAGTGTTGATTTTATTTGCATAAGGCATCATTATTCTATTAATAATAATATTACTAAATTCTTATTTATTCTGTTTCCATGTTCAACATGAACTGAATAATATTTAGCTGATCTCCATTTTCCTGCTTTAGCTAAACTTGTTTGCTAATAACTTTTGTATTCATTTTTAAAAATATTTTTCAGATTTTGAGGCCTTCCTACTCCTAATTATTAGCCATTTTAGCTTTTAGTCTTTCTGTTATCATAACCATAGTTTGTCTAAACCCAACTTTCCCACATTTTTTTAATTTTTTTTTAGCTTTTAGCATTTTTCAGAATTATTTTCCCATTTTATGGCAATATAAAATAATATATAAAACATCCAGTTATGTCATCAACTAGAAAACTGCTAAATTATCTATTTACCATTGATTTTATTTTTTTGCATAATATCGAATCTTTTGTTTTCAGGATTTAATAGCTCCATTTTTTTGCAGGAACAATGAAAAAGGTGAATCTACTTTCTGTTTATTAATAGATCCATTTCAATCTGTCTACAACTGAGAGGTTAAGTTAATTCTGAATAAATAAATGAGACAAAAACACATCAAATGAATCGGCTTTTTCATTAAGTCTGCAGACAGGCTGTTCAGTTGCACAGAAAAAGCCAGTCGTGTTGGGTCTGTAATCCCGTTCAGCTCAGTTTCAGGATCAACAGCAGAATAAAAACGGCGGGCAGATTAAATGTAAATAAAGAAATTGGGAGTGGAACCGGCACACACGTGTGTAGAGCGTGAGCGTACCTCTTGCTCCTTCGGAGTCGAGTCGGGCAGAGCTCCACACGCCTCTCTAATCTCCAGGCGCCTCCTCTTGCTGGGTGCAGGAGCTGCTGGGGGGTTGTTCTCCTTTCCTTCATTAAGGTTAATCCTGTCTACAAGGGAGGAAATGATAGGTTAGGAAGAAAAAGTGAAGAGATCATTACATATTCATGAGCAGCCGACTTTGGCGTAGCTTGTTTGGAAATTGGAGAAACCACTTTAAAAGTTTGATCAAAGTGGCAGAGATTAGGAGCAGCAATGATGCCATAAGCACAGAAACACAGACTGTTGTTGTGGATGGAGGTTTCTACTGTAGTATTAATCCAGCAGGGCTTTTGAACGGCGCTCAGCACGGGCTCCCCCCAGGGCTGTGTGCTGAGCCCCCTCCTGTTCACCCTGCTGACGCACGACTGCACAGCGAGTCACCCCAGCTGTCTGATCGTGAAGTTTGCGGATGACACAGCTGTGGTTGGACGCATCTCCAACAACGATGAGTCTGACTACAGGCAGGAGGTGGAACATCTGGAGAGCTGGTGCAGAGACAACAACCTCTGCATCAATGGGAAGAAGACCAAGGAGATGATCGTGGATTTTAGGAAGGACAGATGCCCCCCTCCCCCCATTCACATCGGAGGGGACGTGGTGGAAGTGGTTTCCAGCTTCAGGTATCTGGGCGTGCACATCTCCAGCGACCTCACCTGGAGCACCAACACCTCCTGCCTGGTCAAGAAGGCACACCAGCGCCTTTATTTCCTGAGGAGGCTCAAGCGAGCTGGGATGGGGATCCCAGTCCTGACCTCCTTCTACAGGTGTGTGGTGGAGAGCGTCATGACCTCCTGCATCACGGTGTGGCACGGCAGCTGCTCTGCGGCAGAGAGGAAAGCTCTGCAACGAGTGACCAAAGCTGCACAGAGGACTGTGGGCTGCAGCCTGCCGTCCACCACTGACATCTATACGACCAGATGCAGGAAACGGGCCTCTCGCATCCTGAAAGACCCCACCCACCCCTCACACCCTCTGTTCTCCCTGCTCCCCTCAGGCAGGAGACTGAGGAGCATAAAGAGCAGGACCACCAGACTGAGGAACAGTTTCTTTCCTGAAGCAGTCAGACTGCTTAACTCCGGTTGATCACTGCACCCCCCCCCCCCCCCCCCCCCTATGGACAAGAAGCTAATTCCCAAGTGCAATATCACAGGGCTGTGCAATACTTAACATAAAATACTGTGCAATTTGAAAAATACTTCTGTGCAATACTCATCAGGAACCACACCATAACAGACTGATATTTTACTGACATTATTATTGATATATATTATTTATGTCTGAATGTAAACGGCTGGCCCGGGACCAGAGAGCCTAATTTCGTTTTATCATGATAAAATGACAATAAAGTTTCCTGATTCCTGATTCCTGATTCCTGATTTTGGACGTCATTAAGAAGCGGTAGCGGCACGGATCCTGGTGGTCATCCTGTGGCTGTGAGGATCCTCACCCGAAAGAGGATTTCTGCATCCTCCAGGGCCGCTGCCCGGCTCTGGCAGCGCATCAGCGGCCTCCCGCTCCACCACATCCATCAGACTCTGGAAGGAGGCCATCTTCTGCTTCAGAGTGGAGGCCACCAAGGGGCTACCACGAACAATCTGAGAGAGCAGACAGGAGGAGCAAATTCATGTACTCAGTGATACAACACCACACATCACGTTTCTGAAATGCAGGCCAGTGCATCCATCACAAACTCCTGCAACACATTCCAGCAGAGCAGAGCTTCATTTGACTCACGCTAAACGTTTAGCTTCATTATTTAAAAGAAAACAAAACCAGACAGCACCCGCTTCCCTAACTCACTCCACTACGACTTGACAAACGGCCAGAAGAGTGGAAAAAGGAGCAGAAGATCCTCAGGAACTTCTCCCAGCATTCCTTCAACATGTTCTCCGCTGCTCCTCACGTTCTGACTTCTGTGCAGCTGCAGCCAAGTGATTAGAACTACTTCCACTTTAACCCCTTATCACACTAGTGTGAGTGACGGGCTGTCTGCTGGTTTACGCTGCCAGTGCCCTCCTCATCCTGATTGGTTAAAAACAAGCCACTTTGTGCACTAAGTGAGGAGGCCAAACTAGCGGTTGAATTACTGACAAAAACGTTTCCAAATGTCTGTTTTGATGAATCCAAACTTCATTTGGAGGCCGTTCCTAACAGTTTTTTCTTCTCTTTTCTTGTTCAGAAGAAGAGAACACAAATGTTGGATCTGCGAGTATGGATTAAGAAAAGCGCTCCATCAACCTAAAATTGACTCTTGAAGTGAAGAAAAACAAATCTGCAGTGAATGATAGAGAGACAGCAGACCGCTGTTTGAAGTATAGAGTCCCTCATGAGTTAGCTCTGGACCTGAACATGGTTACATTGTTGTTTTGAAATGATTTTTCCTGTAGTTCACTTGAAACACTGCAGAGCCCGTTACCTGATACGGTAAAAAAAAAAAAGAAAAAAAAAAAAAGAATTAAGATCGCTCCCACGAAATAACAATTCATCCATTTCTGTCTATGTATATCCCATGACAATGCATGGAAGACACAAAGGACATTTAGAGGTCGGATTTATTCATTTCCAAAAGCTATAAAGATGTACGGGGTGTGTAAAAGGTCACAATTATTTCGTAGGAACAAATTAGTATTTCTGTTTTACCCATGTCAGGTCACAGGCTCTGTACAACACAAAAGTGCTGTGTGAGGGGGAAAAAAAGAGCAGAGACAGCAGGTATTTACTATAAAAAAAGTACTTTTCTCATTCCATCTGTTGTTGATATATCAGATGCAGAGTTAATGTTAGGATCTTTCAGGGGAAACGGATCCATAAATCAGTCCAACCATTGATTAGAACTGAAAAGATAATGAAAAAATGACAGACAAGTAATCTGTTGGAGCTCCATCCCACGTAGAGATGAAACCTGCTTGGATCCTGTTTTTTTTTGTGTAACAGAGGTTTGTGAAGGAAGGTTTTTAATTGTCAAGAAAGTTCATGCAAATGATGTTACCAAACTGGTAATAAAATGTTTTAGAGCCCAATTTTTCCCTTAAAGTCCTGTTCCAAATCCTCTCATCTATTGTAACAATGTTCCCAGTGTTCTATTATTTATGATTAAGCAATTTGTAGGTTAAATCAAAGAACCGGTTGTTTTCTAGGACACAGTTTCTGCAAAGCGCCAATATTGCATTTCAAATTTGCCACAAAGTTGTGGGTGGGACTGCTGGCACAGGGAAACCCCGCCCCCCTTGCCCTTCCCGTTGCTGAGAGCTCTCAGTTTACACTCTCTCCTGCTAGCTTATAGCCCCTCACACCTCTGACCTAACATTACTGGTGCAACAAAAATGGCTAGCAATATCAGAGCTATCCAGACGTCCAGTTTTGAGCCAGATGTCAGCTTGTACACGGATCTAGTCGTTTAGAAGTGGATGCATCAGAATGGAGCGGAACAGGGAGCTTGTGGCCCATCCAGTACATTTTCTATATCACAAACAAGCTCTTTTTTCCAATACTATTTTTGTCCTGAATCACAAATTTGAATTAGAAAAAATGGCACAAGAATACGTTAAAAACCCCAAAAATAAGATTTTCATCAGAGTTGGTCTTTATTGCGATGAGTTGATCTGCTGTACTCTGACCTTTTGCATGAATTAAATATTACATTACCACTTCTATCAAATCTTCTTGTCTGGATGCAGAAGCAAAGACCCATCCATTCTGCAGCGTCTCACCTCTGGAGTTCGAGAACTTGGTGCAGTCTTCATCTTCTGTTGAGCCATGAACCGGATCAGAGAGTTGGTCTCTGGTGAGCCCCGGACACCAACGCTGGATCTTCGTCTTGCTTTTATCTGAGCGAGACGAGATTTATCTGGAGCAAAAAGGAAAGAGTAGGTAAGTACTTTGTTCTAAATACCAAAAAGAAAAATCTTTTACTTGTCTGGGGTTGTTCCAATACTGATCTTTTTTGAAAACCTACGTGTTCCTTGTGTTCTTTAAAAGTAATGCATTTTGCAGCAGTCTCCTCACCTTGCCGTTGGGATGAAGAGGATGGTGTAAAACTCTCCGTAGAGATGCCAAACTGTTGAGGAGTGAGCTTGGAAAAGTTCAAATTGGATTCACTTAAAACAGAGGGCGTCTTCTCTTTTGAAGAGATCCTCTCCTCCTGATCTCCCTTACAGCCAGCAGCGATCATCTCTACTGTAGCCATCTATCATGGAAATAGAAGATATGTCAGCAGAAGAAGAAACCTTATGATGCATTTCTCACGGTTAAGTATTCTCTATTTCCCCTTAAAATTAAAACATTTTTAATAAGCGGAGAGTAGTAGACCTTTAGATTTGCTTTCTATTTCAAGGAAAGAGGCCATAATAGTTGACAGGTTAGCAAACTGTTTTAAAAGAAGGGAGCAATAAAGTTATTTAAAAAAAGGGGGGTATGCGATCGTTACAAATCTGCTAATAAAAAAAGCCGCTAACAAAACTTGACAACATGCTAACACTTCAACATGTTTACAAACGCTAACTAACTGCACACGACACTTTTATTAAAATTGCGTTACTGTAATTGCGTTACAAACGACGAGTTAAATGCAACTTTAGGATAACAGTCGAATCAATGTTACGACCCGCCTGGCACTTTTGTTTTATGGCTGCCTCAACTTATGTCGAATGAGAACAAGCACTTACCTTTACAGTCAACTTGGACTAAGTAAAAAAAAACTAACTGAAAAAGCTCCCAGTGTTTCGACACATGACCATTTAAATATATAAAGACTAAAAAAGGCAGAAAAAATATTTTCAAAAGAACCTCCTTCGCGACGCTTGCGACAGCGTATTGATCCTTCGTAAACAAAAAGGCAAGAGCCAAACTGTAAATATGCTAAACTTTTATAACATTACAGTTTTGTGTAGTATTGAGTAAAATAATGTACTTCATAACAATAGAATAAGTTCAAAATAAAATAAATAACAAAAATGTGGTGCCCTACGAGCTAAAACGTTGGTAGGATCTAACTTGTGCGAATTTAACGTCTCGGAAAGAACCGGAACTACTTTAATATGAATGGACCAATGGGAATCGAAACCGACGTACCACGTGACGTGACAAGTACTTCGCGCATGGCATGTAGTCAAAAGTAGAATTTTATCTTCGTCCTTCTAAAAATGGACCCAAATGAATTACAATATCAAAGACAAGTGTAGTAACTCCAAAAATGATTTAATTTACAAAATTTAAATAAATCAACGGTTAAAGAGCAATTTTGCAGCTGAATTGGACCTAGTTATTTCAACTCCAGCGCCCCATCTGCTGTTGACTGACTCCACAGACTGCATTTACGAGAGGCTGACACCAAACAGCTGTCAAAAGTTCCAAAGTCTGTTAGATACTGATTTTATGCACAGAGTCAGAACGATCCAACTATATCAACCCAATTAAAATGAGTAAATATTTACTTTATGGGAGCTGCAGCTGTAGGATTATGCAGACCTTTTTCTGTCACACTTATTTCTCACACAGTATGCAAATACAAAAAAAAAAAAAATGAATGAATGAATAATAATAGAAAATAACTTTGATTTTCTGTTAATTCTAGCTAAACTTGATCAAAATGGTTGATTTAGATATTTTATTTCAGGCTTTTTAGACAGTTGCATTAAATCAGTGAGCTTAAATTAATCATTACTTAAGAGGTGCATTGGCTGTTGTTTCTTTGGGGAATCAGTAAAACCCCTTCCCATGCAAGCACATTCACACTCACATCAAACACACAGAACGTTTTGCTGCTTGATGCAACATCAGACGCAACATTGAACCTCTTTCACAGCTGCGACTGTTGACCAAATGAACCTTCCTCTGATGACAAGCCTGGGAACATGAAAGAGCTCCTACACGAAGAGGTGAAACCACCAAACAGGAGCTTCTGTTCTATTCGTTTTACAGCTGTTTGCTATTTCAATTCGTTTGCTGTGATTTACTGTGGTCGCTCAAAGACAGCATTTTCTGTGCTGTGCAGTAATTTAAACGTTTCAATACTGCATCAAGTGAGATCCTATTTTCAACTGAATAACATTTTGAAGTTAACAAGCTGAAATAATTGGGTCATCATTAAAGCAACCACACTCAAGAAAACATTTGTTTGTTAATATATATTTTTAACATACAGTTCATCAATAAAAAATGACCCATGGTATCAATATGGATTATAATGCAGAGCTCTTTTGTTTAAGACCCTAAAAAAATCTCTGTTATAATAATTCTTTATTCATTTTTTAAAAGTATTCATGGCTCTAACTTGAATGAAATCCTTCAGGTAACTCAGGTTTGCAGGTTATTGTTGGAGCAAATACAGTTGAATTTGCATACATCACATAAAAACACACACGCTTTTTTTTCTCAGCGTCATACATGAAATAAAACAAAAACGTTTCCATTTTTGGGTCAATTACAATTAACACAATTATTTCAATTTGCCAAATGTCTGAATTATGAGACTAGGGTGTTTTTAGACAAGTTTTTATTACTTTTATCAAAGTCAAAAGTTTGCACACATTTCATTGGTATTTGGTACAGTTGCCTTTAAACTGCAGTACTTTGGTCAAACGTCTTGGATGTCCTTCCACAAGTTTTTCACAAGAGTTTTGGCCCAGTCCTCCTGACAGAACTGAGCCAAGTTTGTAGGTTGCCTTGCATGTACACACCTTTTCAGCTCTGACCATAAATGTTCCAGGCTTATTTTTCCTTAAGCTTATTTTTCCTTGAGCCTCATGTATTGTGTTTTGTCTGCATACGTGCTATTTGTGTTTAACGGTGTAGTTTTTTTCTTGTATCTACACACTGCATGCAGTGTTGAGATACCCCTTTTTTTGTCACCAACCCCGACCCCCCCCCCCCCCCACCCCCACCCCCACCCCCACCGTGGACCATCTGCACGCTTTACAAAGGTGCGCCGGTGCAGGTGATTTAAGGCGCCCGGCTGCATTGACTTTAGTAACTTCTCGAAATGTGTTTGTATTTTTGTCGTTGTATGTCTGACCTTCTTCTTCGAGATGTACTGGAACTGAGCTTCCCCTTATTGGGATTAATAAAGTTCATTCATTTTCTATGTTTCTTTTGGAGTAATGGCTTCTTCCTGGCCGAGTTGCCTTTCAGCCCACGTCTGCACAGTGGTCACCATCTTCAGCCAGCATCTTCACAACATCTTTGGCCTTCATACTTGGGTTGTTCTGGACATGTCAGACCAAAGTACGTTCATCTCAGGGACACAGAACCCGTCTTTTTCCCGAGCGATACGATGGCTGGATGTTTTCATGATGTTTATACTTGCATACAGTTGTCTGAACAGATGAACGTGGGGCCTTCAGGCATCTGGAAATTGCACCCAAGGATGAATCAGACTTGTGCAAATCCAGAATATCTTTTGTCTGTCCCATGATGTTTTACAAACAAGCAAGTGTGTTTCAAATGTGCCCTACTACTGTATGTATCCACAGGTGTGTTTTCTAATCTCAACTCAAATAAACGTGTCAGAAGCTTCCAAAGAGATGACATCATCCTCTGGGGTTTCACAAATTGTTTAAAAGGCATAGTCATCTTAGCGTATGTACATTTTTGACTTTCATAAAAGTAAAGTAAACCCCCTAGTCTCATTATTCTGACAATTAGCATATAGAAATAATTTTGTTAATTGTAATTGACCTAAAACAGGAAAAAATTTACTTTTATTTCATGCCTGACGGTGAAAAAAAAGCACGTGTTTTTATGTGGTGCATGTAAACTACTCGTTTCAACAAATATGGTGCTTAGATAAAAAAATATTTTCCTAATATCCTTTATTAGTATTACTTTGCATATTTAGAGAGCCTTGCAAATACTGAGTTGGAATAATAAAAAAAAACGCACTGACCTACAACACAGTTTTAAAATAAAATGTTTTCTTTTTTTATAAAATATTTTACAGATATATTATATTCTATTAAAATATATTGTGTCAAACCTCTCAATTTCCTTTGTATTTTAACAACTTAAAGGAATACTTAAAACAAAATTAATTATTAAAGAACCTACTGTATATAGCATAACTATATAACTTAACTAAACTATATAACCTATACATTTAGGAAGCTGGCTAAATTACCAAAAAACAGAAAAATAACTGCTGAAATTTACAGAATTATTTCTTTACCGGCCAAACGTAAATATGCATTGACAAGTGTCGTATTTCTTAAAGAAGGTCTCTATTTAATACTTACTTTCCTAGTCAATTTTTGCTTCATTAAACGGTAAGTTTTAATAATATTTTGCGTTTTGAAAAGTCTTATTTATGGCTTCTTTTTTATGGGGACAAACATTTTCCTCATTAAACTGTAACACACAAACCCAAGCCTCCAAAGTAGATCTCTATTTTTATTTTGTGTGTTTGCGCACACACATATGAAAAATAAGGACTTATGTACAGTGACAATAAATATCAACATGTTTGTACAAGTGAAATAACTTACTTAACATATTAAAAAATAAAAAACCAGATGGGTAAAAACAAAGGGGGCAGAATCAGACAAGAGTCAGACAAACCAATAATGCTGAAAAACAGCAGAACTTAAAGCCTCGAGTGGAAAGAAGATGATCAAACAAATGTGCAAACACAGAAAAACTGCACATGAAGATCTCGAAACGTGCATTTTCGGTTAAATCAAGCGTGAGATCCATAACAGGGACAAATATTAAGACATCACCAAGTACCAATGAGAAGAGCTGACGTGTTTTCAGGATCTCTGCTTTGGGAAATAAAAAAATAAAATCAAAATATCACGTTGCTGATCTGCTTGAAAGCAAATGCGTTTTTGGTTTAGAGGGGGGCTGAAAAATCAAAGCATCATTCAGGAGTTTGTGACATGAGGGAATAAAGTCAATTGGTCCAGCGCATCAGTGCTGAGGTGTAAACAGGGAATAAGGTGGAGATCCATTCGTTTCAAGCTCGTTTTGGCCTCTGCTTGAGGGGAAGATTAGGTGCAGGTGGAAAATCAGCGCCGAAGAGGACGGCCAGCCAAGAGTCGCACGTCAATCTGGAGTTAAATCAAAAGCAGCTGAAGAAGAAGACGAGTGGAAACACAAGCGAACACAGTCTGCTTTGGCTTGTCCAAACAGGCGAAGAGGCACATGAAAAAAGTCAAGACGTTGAAATGCAGCAATGAATTTGAGCGGAATCAGACGCTCAACAGTTTTTTTTTTTTTAAAGAACGTTAGTGTCGCACGGCGTTAGTGTCCAGAAAAAAAGTTGATCGAAAAAGATGAACGAGGATGATGTGCAGTCCATGCAACACTGGGATTGACTCAGCCTTCAGGTCATTCGGATATTCTACATCCCTCTCTGTACACGGCGGGCTCGAAGCGTTATTCTGTGGTCCGGTCCTGCACACGCTGCTCCTCCGATCTCCTGACGGGAACATCTGCAGAACTACCAAAGGCCACCGCTGATGGGATGCTAAAACAGGAAACAAATATGGGTTGGTGGCAGACAAAAATTGAAAAGCTCTGCCTAAGAGGAAATATTGAAATCAATTTTCGGAAAAACTTCCTTAACTTAAGGTTTTTTCAAAATGATACAAATAAGTGACAGCTGTGGGTTCCGACTGGCAGATTATAAGGAATTATGAATCAGAAAATTGTCAGTGACCGCTTGTTTCAGTCAGAACCGGGTCAAGCTGTTCTGATATTTTGTCAAGAGCACATCTCTTTCTTTTTTAATGCAATCCTCCGGCTGCTGGCTGCAGGCCGCGTGTGGGCTCTTTTCTTATCTGCTGCCAGGAAAGCAGCTTCTCTGACGCACCTGTCCCCCCAAGGCATTTCATAAAAAAACCCCCAATGTACTAGGACATCTTTGACGAGAGGCTGACCGGTCACAAAGCACCCAATACATGACAAGAACTCGAGTCTACAACCACAGATGGAGCGCAGGAGCAGCTCACGCTGACAGAAAATGCAGTTGTTTGGTGTTTAATGCTTTTGCTAATACAAAAACCTGTCTGGAATTCTAGGAAAATTATGACAATAACCCTTCATGGAGGAAAACCCTTTTAAATGACGACAGGTGAGGCTGTCGAAGCTGGAAGCAGCACACATTGTTCCACATTAAAAAATAAATAAATAAAATGCATTCAGTCTATAAAGACCCATTGGTGAAAATTGTGTTTTTAACGTGTTCTTGAGGCATTTTTCTGATGATGGAGGACATTTATAAAGAATATTAGGTATTCCTTTATATAAATGATTGAAATCATCAATGTAAATGCGTGTTTCAGGCTTCCACGATCAAAACCTTTCGGGCTCTACGTACAAAACGCATGGCCATTGCACATCCAGGTCAAAAATCGACCAATCAGAGACTTGGATGTGGTAGTGACGTATGGATGATTGGCCCCGGGAGAGGTGGCCATAATTCAGGGCACAGCTCCTGGAGCAAGCAGTGAAATTCACCAAACTCAGGGTGTAGCTGGTTTATCTGGTGAACACATACATCGATGAGCCTATTTTTGTTTTTTAAATAAAGATAAACCAAGGCCACTCTCCTGATATGGCAGTAATCACTGTCAATCATTGCAAGGATGCTTGCAATGAACCGAACCGTTTCCATTTTGTGCCCAAATCGTGGGATTTGAACCTCTCCGACATTTAGCACCAAGCCTATTCCAACTGTAGGTGGCGGACATGCACTAGTAAAAAAAAGAAAAAGACGAAGTCCCGCCCTGCTTGTCCAGTGTAAACACCATGGGCTGAATGTGTGTTTGATGCACAAAAATGCCTGGTGTGTACGTAGTTTTATGTTGCAGCCGTGAGGGGCTGTCAGGTAGCGGAAGGGCATGTAAACAGAGAGCTATCAGCTATAAGGAAGGGTTGCTCTGCATCAACAGTCCCACCCACAGCTCAGAGGTAAATTTATAATGAAGTACTGCCGCTCTGCAGAAACGATAACACAGATTTATTTTCAATTTTGGCTAAAAACTGCACAATCATGATTAAAAGACCACTAGGAATGATTTAAAAATAGATCCAAAGACGATTAGAGTGAGACTTTAAACTTTTAACTGGAACAAGAGATAAGAAGTGGCAGCTTTTAAGTCAAAAGTACAAACAGAGCGGGCTTCATGGACAGAGACGCTCAAAAAAACAGAAGAGGCCGCCTGAGAGGAAAAGAGCTTCCACAGTGTACACCGCTGGCTCTCCTCCATCAAGCTTTTACCATGAAACTGTCGTCACCTGTTACCAGCGTGAAACAAAGAACCCAACATGCAGCTGGTTTCAGAAACACTAGCTGTGTCATTTTCTGAGGAGACTGGTTTCAAAATAGGAGAAGCTGCAATGCACAGGTGAGTGCAGCTCAACCAAAAAGGCTTTTCTCTGTGAGTTATCAAGTTATTGAAGAATACATCAAAGAAAAAGGTGTTTAATCAAATTAAAAATAAAATATAGCTTCACAATTTATAATGTTATCTTTTAAAAAAAATATTTTAAAGCTTTGAAATAATTCAAATTAAAAGCTAAATTAGAACAGTTTATGTAAGAAAACTATGTAAAAAAAAAAAGAAATTTAAGTACGAATCAATGAAAAATACAAGAAATTTGAAAAAGATAAAACTTTAGAGAATTTGGAGCTCTGTGGAATGATGTTAAATAAAACATTTGATAAAAATAAGACCATAGTTCTGATTCTATTATTTACATTCTGACTTTAAAGTCCCACTCTAATTATCTTTTAATCTATAGTAAACGTTTTCCCAGTGGTTTTTTAATTCTGATTATGTTATTTTTGGGCAAAATAAAAAACACTGGTGTTTTCTAGGACAGAGAAGCAGTAGTTCATTACAGATTTACCTTTGAGTTGGGAGCAGGACTGTTGGCACAACTCACAACATTTTAATAAAGAAATACTCAGAAATGCAATTTTTACTTCTTTGTCTTTCTGTCCATAGTAAGAAAAATGCCCCAAAAACATGTTAAAAAAACATCAACTCAATTTTCATCGGAGTGGGTCTTCAATTTCAGGGATTCCTTAAAAAACAGTCAGAATTTCTGAAGAAATTTGTCTTTGTTGAGCTTATTCCTCTTCTTTCGAGTTCTTTAGTGTCAAAAACCATTTGGATTATATAAACTATGTAAAAAAAAAAAAAGAAAGGCAGGGAAATTACCTCTGCTTTTTTCAGATCCACAGCTGCTTCCTGCCTGGACCAAGTCAATTCTCAGCATGGCAGCAATCAGTCCGCTCTTCTACCAAACTGGGTCTGTGTTCTTTTTGTGTTGGTGTGTGTTACAGTGAATCTTCCACTGTATAAATCCACAGTAGCTCCGGGTCAGTCTCTGGGAGTCAGAAGGAAGGGGGTTCATGGACTTTAAAGGTGCATCACAATCGCGCTGTTGTACCCAAAATGCCAGGTACTACATTGTGTGTTTGTGTCTGTGTGTGTCGGAGTGGTAGTTTCCTTCTTGGCAGTGCAAGTACCCACCCCCACTGACAGCGTTACATATAAAGCACTTAATGAAACATCCACAGCGGTCACGACGATGAGGGTTCGACTACATTCTTTGCGCCTAATGTCTTCATGTCTTCTTCAGTTTGGAATCAACTGTGCAAGAATTGTGACGCCGCTCGGCACCAAACAGCTTCTCTTTTCCCGAGCAGGCGAAAGAGCATCCAAAAACAGCGACCCACCCCGCCGTGCGTTGGACTAGAAGGGCGGCGTGCAGGACTGAGCGAGTCCCCCCAGCCAAAAAAAAGTCAGTCTTTTGCAAAACTCTGGAAACACCGGTGTCGTTCGTAAGACAGAGGGGAAAGAAGCACAACAAGAAACATCTTAATTCAAACTATCACATCAAATCAAAGCGGTAATAAAACATAGGAAAGGGGGCGGGTATTTCATATAGGTACAAAGTCTTTAAAGATTGTCCTTCATTGAGAAATCCTCGTTTATGTCCTTTTTCTCCAGTTCACTTCTCCGCCGTTTTTGCCTGTCTCTGTTCTCCTTTCTGTCCCACCCAGGAGCTCCTGTCACGGGGACATGATTGTCGACTTGCCTGGAGATTCATTAGTCTTTGGAGTCTCCAACTACATTCCCCTCCTGGCTCACTAGTACAAAACAAGGGAGGAAGACATGCTTCCATTTTTGTAAGTGCAGTAAAAGTCTCAAAGGAATCCCTTCCATATTCCAGGAGGTTGCCCAGTTTCCTTGTAGGTGGAGGGCTCAACTTAAGAGAGAAACAAAAAAAAACACCCTTCAGTTCGGTTTCCATGCTTGAGGTGATCTCCTCTGTGTTCATCCTTTTTTAAATACAAAATTTACACAAGTGGCAGTCGCACAGTGGAAGCAGAAAAACCGTGACGGCGTGTCGCCAAAGACACGGTAATCGTGAGAGCGCATGTCGCCGAGTGCGGAGTGCAGACGTGTGGTTTCAACATGCTGTGTGCCAGAAATGTCTACAGGAGCCAAACAGGTGTTGGCGGAAAAGAAGAGACGGCATGGGAGTCGACGGCGTGTCACTAACGGAGAGCAGGCGTCCTCAAAAGGAGGGAGGTAGGTCGGTTGTTTTTGTTTTCCAACTGGGTGGAGGCGGAGGAGGCGCCTACACGGACGACTCCTCTGGGTTTGCATCGGGCAGGACGCTTCTCTGCTGCAGGGTGCGTCTCAGCTCCTCCTTGAAGGGGCTCGAGTAGTCGTTCCCGCTCACGCCCAGCCCTCCCAACCCGCCGCCCCCAGCACCAGCCCCACTAGCCCTCTCCTCCCCTGCTGTGCTCAAGTTGAGGCGGATGTAGCCGTTGCTACCGGAGCCTCGAATGTTGGTGAGGCTGAGACGGCTGGGGGAGTGGATGGGCTGGCCGGGTATGGCGCTGGGCGACGCCGTGCTGCTGACGCTGCTGGGGCCTAGGGCGTGGCCGGGGACGATCTTCAACGAGCCGTCAGAGTAGTAGTAGTTTGCACCCGTCTCCCAGAACCGGTCTTCATCGGTGGGCATCTTGCTTGGGACAAATGTGGGCGGGTCTTTGGGCAGCGTGATTGGGTAGACCAGGGTGCTTTCGAGTGGCTTCATGTCAGCCCCCTTCCCGAGCGCCAGCTTCAGCCTCCTGCGCAGGTAGAGAGCCGCCACAAGGAGCAGCAGGCACGCCGCCCCCAGTGTGATGACCAGCACCCAGAAGAGGCCCATGCTGCTGTCTGGCGCCCGGGCTTCCATGAACACCGGAGCGCTGGCGACCACCGCCACCTGATAGCGCTCCGTCTGGAACTTGACCCCCTGCTCCTCAGAGTAGCAGACGTATCGGCCCGCTTGCATCTGCCCCGCCTCTGGGATCACGAGAGCCTTTAGGGTTCTGTCGAAGCGTGGCCCTCGTGCCTCCGAGTCCCCCAGCTGGAGCTCACGGTCATTGAGGACCCAGCATGGCTGCGCCAGGTTTGACACCAGCTGACAGGGAAGCATCATGTCCGACCCCACGACCACCGTAACGTTTCTGAGGCGGGAGTGCTCTGTGGGGGTTGGAGAAGAGGGGGGAGTAAGGTCAAGAGAAGAAAACATTTTTTTTTTAGCTATAATCAACTGCTCTTTCTACACATGCGGTGCAGTGCATGTATTGACAGCTCACTACCACTAGGGGCCACTAGTGAGTTGCAGCCTTGTCCTCACCGGGGCTGGGAATGGATACCGGCTTATCGAACTTGGCTTTTCCACGACTGAACCGATCCAGCATGAGGTCCTGTGAGAGGGAGGAGGTGGACCTGGAGACAAGAAGAGGAGATTTAGCTTTCTTATTTTTCATTTTTTACATGAACTAAGAATGAGCTGGACATTCATACTGAGCAGAGGAGACAGAGTCTGACTTCCTTTAGAAAAATAAGACACTGATTTGTATTTAACTCTCTGAGGAATGTTTCCAGTACCTTGTTAAATCTGTGCCACCAACTAAAATTACATAGGAACTAATTAAGTGAATTTTTAAACATTTTTCAGACCACAAAACGCACTTAAAATCCTTGAATTTTGTTCAATAATAGACAGTCCGCCTTATAATCCGGTCCGCCTTAAATATGAATTCCCGTTGTGCTTGCTGACCTTAAGATTTTCTGTGGTACACGGCGCTCAAAAATCTGTTAAAAGGTTTGACTTTGGTAAACAGTGAAGCCGCACTTTTTGATGATGGATTGTAGAAGCATTATGGGTACTGTAGTCAGGAGCCTGGAGGAGTGATACATTTTGTGCTTCAACTGTTTGTGAATGAATGAATAAAGTTTGACTTATCTGACAGTTTTGTTTTGCTTGATGCACCAAGACATGTTACTAAAAAGAGCCTCCGGGGCCTCAGGTTGTAGACCCCTGATCTAAATATGGGATTTCAAGGCTTCACTTGTCCATAAGGAACCTCCATAGCAACAGGATTCCCCTCGATATATCAAGTACACGAGAGGCCGAACGGGTCTCACCCTCGGTGAAGGTCGATGCGGACGCAGGCTCGCCCCTCGTTGTCCCAGGCGCAGTAGGGGTCCCTGGCGAGCAGACAGTCCGGCTGAGACTGATAGCGGCTGCAGTTGGCCAAGGGCAGCTGCAGGACCTCAGAGCGGGAGCCGATGTACAAGTACTTCTGCGGAGAAACGGCAGAAAGAAACGTGAGAGAAGGACAGATGAGGCGGAGGGGGAGTCCACCAAAAACCAGAGTGCCGGAGAGATGGGCGAGGAAAGATAAACAGCGAGGGACGGAGTTATGGGTTGGAGGAGATAATGGGATAATCACTCTCAATTACATTAACATGCAGCCTCTGACCTTCTTCCAATCCAATCTGGTTTGCGCCTTTTTTTTTTTTTGTGCAAAAGCGGTCATAAAATATTTCTGTCGCGGCTAAGCCCGCATTAACGAGATAAGCGGAGGGCTTTAGCACTGAGAACACGCAGCTAAAAGACCATCGATCCACAGACGCCATGCTGCATGACTGCAGGGACACATGAGACCAGCTGATGAGACAATTTCTCTGCTGCAGGAAACCATCAAAGAAATGAGGATACTTCTAAGATATTTGGGGATTTTCTAGTAGAACCTCCAAGAAACCAATTTAACTAAAGAGTTGGGACTATTTTGTGCGTTTTCATGACAGAGACATAAGTCTCATCTCTGAGAGAGACAGAAAGTTGAACACACAGAGATGACCATGCTGAGCCGCGGCGCTGCTGCAGAATGAGCTTCTCTGCTGCAGTAAATAAAAACTCTATTTGGAAGTAAATGAAGGTGAGAGGTTTTAGAGCGGCACTGCAGTGATTTAAGCCATTGCCAAGCTCCGCCCCCCCCCCTCCCCATCCTCTTCAAACCCTCCTCAATCCAAAGCAATAAAAAGGAGTCAGGGTCATGTTTTTTTCCTAAAAAAAACTGACACTGGATATTTACGCGAAGAAACCCACAGCTATTCAAGAACATTCCAGAGTTGACACAACACATTCCTCAGCAAACAAAATATCCTTCCCCGCATTTCGGAGCTGATCTGTGTGCGTCAGTGCCAGGAGTGTTTTGGTTACCTTAGAGTGGGAGATGGTCAGGCTGTCCACAGGCTGCGCTGTCTCAAACAGCTGGATCTCCTCGATCACGTGCGCCTCAGAGCCCAGGATCACCACCCTCTGCAGCCAGCCCTCCTCTGCAACACACAGGGGAACCATGAGACGGGCTTTGTGCGAAACAGAGATACAGCACAGCCGGTTGACTCGAGCACCAAACAGTTTAATTAGGCATAAACACATTACTGAACACAGGCTGTCGGAGCATACAGCTGTCATTTGTAGTGGTTATATTTGCTGGATGTTTTTCCCTTCTGTCTGGATTAAAGCTGAGTTCATATGTGGCCACTTCTCTGCACGATGGAGCTTTGAGCTGCATTCACGGGTCGCTTGGTGAACTGTGTTCTTCGACAGTGGCTTTTGGAGGTTTTTCTGGGCTCATGCAGGGGTTTCCATTACAGACACCTGCCTGTTTCTAACACCTGACCTCTCTACAAACCCAAATATCCACTATAGATTGCAGCCTGAGCGCCTCCACAAGAGTTTTTCCTGTCTTTTTTGGGTTTTGAATATAATGTGCCAAAGAGGACAAGGTGTCGAAAATCTGCACACTTTCAGGGAAAAAACTAATTTCCAACTGCTTGTAGGCGGAGAAATGAACCTCTGCATATCTATTTTTCTCTCCAGGACACTTTTTTCCTTTTTTTTTTTTTCATAATCAGTCATGCCTCTGACCTCGCGTGAAATAACCTCATTATAGCTGCCAGATGCTCCTCCAGGTGTTCCAATATAGTTCCGCTATTCTAGCAGCCTTTTGTCACTCGGCTACCTGCTTTTCTGTGATGCGCTGCATCAATCAAAACATCTGAACTAATGACTCCTGATTGCATTTAGTCGTATAGAAGAGGCTTTATTTTACATTATATTTTACAAATGGAATAACAAAAAAAGGTATGAAGAAGGTTGAAAAAATAATTTAGAGACTCAAATAAGAGGCTTTTTTTTTAGAATAATTTAAGATGGGAATTACATAAAAAATAAATAAGATTAAAGCAGCGGGCGACAATGTCCCACAGGTGCAACCCACCCCTGCCCTAGCTGCCCCCCCACCCTTTTTTTACCTGCCCCCACTGGCTAAGCAGCAGGCGGCGCCCCTACCCTCTCCCCTTTCTGTAAAAAAATGTCTGAGCAATAGACAAATGGCATTTTTGCAAGCTCGCTATTTTAATGCCGTTCAGAATCTACAACTTTTAAATCCAACAATTTTTCTCAATAATGCTGGAAGACTTGTGGTTCTAGACTTAATCTTGTGTCATGTTTGGGAAATTACATGAAGATTGTTTAAAAACAATTTTTGTTTCCTAAATTGCGGGAAAATGTGAACATTTCACACTTTGCCACAAACTCCTAGGTTCTTTGGCCATCCCATAATACTTTCCAACTTCCATTGGATATCCCAGACACGGCTGTTTTGGTTTCATTTGTGCATTTTGAAACATTTTTCTCAGCCCCATAAGGGATTTTGACTTAATTCATATTTTTGAACGTTTCCTTGTGCTGTGATGTCATCACAGCAACTTTGCCCCCACCACAGGCTCTAAAACTCACTGGGTACTAGGTGAGTTTTTGAGCCTGTGGTGGGGGCAACATTTTTGCTCAAACCTGCAGTAAGAAAGAATTGCAAAAACAATAATTTTGTAAACAAAGACATGAATAAAAATCAGATTTATTCTTTGTTTTCCATGATACGTTTTGTTAATAAAGCTTAAGTTCAAGTATTAAGTTCAAGTAAAGAGCTCACTCTCCACCATCTTCCAGAATGTCAGCAGAAGCTGCTGTGTGTAGAGGTTCAGGCAGCTGGTTCCATCATCGCCCAATCACTGACCTGAAGAGGTTGAGATAAGTTCAACAATAATTGGGCTCATGGGCATGGCTGACAATAATAAACTTCCCTGCGGTGGGCGAGTCGACCAGGAAGACAAGCAGCTACACCTCAACACATGCAAAAAAAAAAAGTCTGCCTGAGCCTGAACCAACATCTACATCTTCTCTGGAAATATAATCAACTTTTCTGCTTCACTCATCACAAACTATATAAAAATGAAAACTTCTCCCGGATTTGCACAAAAATGTTGTTCTTTTTCTCTGACTTTAATAAAAAGCACACTCACTTCCTAATTACTAGTTAGTCACAGTCACATGGACCGTCAATCCCACCAAAAACTACGGCTGATTACAAACTCACATCAGCAGAAAAGCTTTTCCAGAGATGGAAGGATCGTCTCACACTGCTTTCATCCTCTGGGAGGCGCTACAGGTCCTTACTCACCAGACCACAAAAGAGTCATTTCTACTTCCTGCTGCCCCAATGAACATGAACTGAAACAGTCTCCACTTCAGAAAGGCTGAATTCCATTTCCTTCAACTGAATTCAAAAGGATTGTAATGATGGTCTCTATGATCGACTCAATAATCTTGTTTATTGAGAATGCAACGATCCCCATCAATGACTGAATGGGGAGGAACCTCCAGAAGAACCAGCGGAATGAGGCCGACCATCTGCCGGGGTCAAAGAGGACAGGAAGGAGGCAGAGAAAAACAAAAACATCTGCTGTAAACCCAAAAAAAACCACCAAGGTCTGATCTGACCCGAACACCCTCATGTTCAGGTCAGAGGAGAGCTGTGAAAGTGATGCATGCAGCTTCAGAAATCCAGCGCAGGACTCTGAACACCAAGACAGGAGCAGGAACGGCTGCTTTTGAGGTGTTTGAAGAGGAGGACACATGTTTGAGGCACAGGAAGAAGATTTAATGTTGATTTTTGAGAAAATGAGGAGCGTAATGACAAATCCTTCTTAGATCTGATGAGATTGTGATGGCTACCTACATTTGTGTTCAACAAGCGATGAAAAAAAATGGAGCTGGAGACAAAAAATTGCTAATTTATGGTAAAAAAAAGTACTTTTTTGTCTGTTGGTTGTGAGAAAGCTCGCCCTCGCTTTCCGTCACCGAACTGTTTACAAGCTCTTCCGCTAGCTTACAGCCCCTCACACCCCCCACCTAACGTTACCAGTGCAACAGAAATGGCGAGCAAGATTGGAGCTATCCAGCTGTACAGTTTTGAACCAGATGCCAGCTCAGACGAGGAAAACAAAGATGTACATGGATCTCTTTGTCTTCAAGTAGATGCATCAGACTGGGGTTGTGGCACACCAACTGTAGCTTCTACGTCACAGTTGCAAGCTTTTTTCCCATTGAATTGTTTCTTCTGCTCCTGATTCACAACAATTTGAAAAAAACATTAGTAAATAATCAGAGATGCAGTTTTAAGATTGATTTTCTTCATATTTGAAAAATGCCACAAGAGCATGTTACAAACACCCAAAACATCATTTTGATCGAAGTGGGTGCAAGCGATGACATTAATCACTTTAGCCGGATGTCATCAGAGACGCTCTGTGAAAATTTGTTGTGGGTTGACTGCTAATGCGATGCAGCCACGGTGAGAAGACAACAAGAGCGGCTCGTGCAGGAACACACTGCTCTTCCTCCTCCTTCCCCAATTTCAAAGTGTATCTTTGAAAGAATCCAGATGCTCGCCGTTCTGGGCCTTGCTTAAACCTCTGGGAACAAAAACTATTAGAAAAGCTTGAGGAGTTTTCCAGAAGAAGAGGAGGTTTTTAGGGCACCGTGTACAATTTTAGATGAAAGACATCCTGAGCGCAGCTGCTGGGGGTGACCTTGCTTAGTGGCCCTTCATGCTGACACGTGTGGTCCACGATTAGGAGAATGTCAAGGAGCAGGGCGCCAAAAAGGAGACGTAGGACACATGTGAAAGCATAGAAAGCAGCGGCCGTGTTATTGGACCCTCCTTTTGGTGCGTCAGGGACCCTGTCAGCTAATCTTTCAGTAGTGTTTCTGCGGAAAAATTGTCTTGACAAGCCCCTCCAGTCTGTTCCTCTTCACATCAGCTGTTGCTGGGCTGCGGTTACTGGCTGATCAAGCCCACCGCCCAACTGGCACCACGAGCACCAGTCTGCCAAGAGCCCTGTTGGGTCTGTGCTGTAATGCAACTGGGGATGACTGGGCTTGACTGGGCAAGCGCCTACGCGTCTGAGTCGCTTTGTAAGCGTGTCATCCACGCGCATGCAAGCAGACGGGACCCAGAATCAATTGTCGTGGCCCTGCCAGCGCTGCCACCGTCGCTGCGGTGATCTGAATGGTAAGCGGCGGAGTCTCTCCTCATTCCCGGAGAGTTTGACTTCCCGCTGTCATGCTGGATTCAGGATTAAATCTGGGAGGATGAACCCAGCTTTGATCTGTGCCAAAACAGGATGCTAGCATATGGGCCTGATGGCTACTGAGTGTAGATACTAATTAAGTTGCACATAGGTGGACGTTCCCCCCTTGATGCATGAGGATAGATCTCCGCATGCAAATGAAGTCTTTAAGTGGAGCCCAGCTGACGTGTCGGCCAGATGGCGTGTTTGTCTTTGCACCGCCGTACCTCTTAGCAGCGCCTGTTCCCACGTGCCACGTGGCCTGAGTGCTCTTACAGCTTTAACAAAGCGCTGTGTGAAATGTCTGAACTCACACACAGTGGAGAATGTTGAAACACTGCGACCAAAGGGTGTCTTTTTAAAAAACATGTAGACCTCAGAAGGTGAGCCAAATAGCTGGCACGTCACACACTCTAATGCAATCCAACACAACAAGCGTGAAAAAACACCAGCTTTGGGCTAAGCCTGTGAGGCTTTACTCATTCATTTACGACAGATAACCTAGATGATTGGACGCCACTCGTCTTTTCTTAGCCAGAAACTTGAGAACAGGATGTTCTCATGCAGACTTATATCTGTGCAGGTGCATTTCTAGGAAAGAAAGCTACATGTGTGGGAATGAACAGAAGTTCATAAACGAATGAAAACTTTTAAAAATATCACCTAAAAAATATAAAGTTTATCAACTATTTCTTGATTGTAGATGAGAAATGGAAGTCACCCATAGAAAATGGCTTATTTAACCAAATGACGTCAATAACCAATGATTTTCCTTATTTTTATGGTAACTACTATCGCCAATCAGGAGCGAGCTTGTTGGAAGGCCACACCCCTACTGCTTGAAAACAGGCTTCACCAAATATTCAATAACAACATTTAGTTAATTAATTAATTGATTAATTTGCAATATGGATGCCACCGTGTTGCAATCAGATGACGTCAGTTAGCAGTGATTGGTCTGAGTATGTCTGTGTCAATTTTCAATGGCAACCCCTCTCACCAATCAGGAGTGAGCTTGTTGGAAGGCCACACCCGTATTGCTCGAAAACAGGATACACTGAATCTATCACTCAAACGCTTCAAACATTCAATGCAAGACCACCTGTTTTTATCCAGGCATCTGGTTGGTCAGTTTATAATTTGAATCACTTGCACTAAAGAAAAATTTTTAAAAAAAAATTGTGATCATCAAGAACATGTTAAAAAAGGCAGCAGAGCACAAATTTTCAGAAGTCTATAGGATTTTGGCTCCAACGCGAAGGGGGAGGAGTCACTCAGTCCAGTCCTCATATACAGTCAATGGGCTTTATGTACCTGTTCCAATGAAGAGCATGTTATACGGCCGCTGGTCCAGGGCGTTAACTCGATCCACCGCTATCCTTGTGAAGTTCACACCCTTGGTCAGCAACAGGGGGCGACCAAGAGCTTTATCCTCCATCAACGGGTGCTTCTTTGCAAAGTTGAGCGTGGCGTCTGGGAGCTGCAGGGAGCTGTTGTAGCCGTTCTCCCTGTCTGCGTTGGTAATACACTGCAGCACAGAGAGAGGATGGAGGCAAATGGAGCAGAGAAAAGAATGGGACAAAGTGAGCCAGGAAGGAGAAAGAGTTGGAGGAGGAAGCTTCTTAACCGGAGCTGGCACAGGTTGGCATGGTTAGTTGGCTTGTAGATGATTGGAATCCCCCTCTTTCAACACTTCTTCCTCTTCTTTCATT